>NC_053022.1:109293005-109362516 GCF_003073215.2 Triticum urartu
CAAGGGGAATACGGTGAGGACTGGGTGTCCTGAGCTGCGTGTTCAGGACTGGGTGTCCGGGACTGTGTGTCCTAAGGTTTAAATACCTAGCCGCCCCAACCAGACGTACAATTGTCACAGCAACTGGAACTGGTCCAACAAATCATTGTCTTCAGTGTGTTACTGGTTTCATCTTCCCTTTCCTTTACTTACTGTTGCTCCTTGTGAAGTCATTGTATGTTTGCACTATTTTTTGTCTTCACCGAGTGACTGCATGTTCTGTATGGCTTCATAATATCTTCCTACCTGATCCTTACTACATTGCTGCTATTAAGTCATTGTGCTTTCTCTTTATTGAATACTTGACTATGGCTTGCCTAGTGTAGTCTACCTTCCGCTGCATGGTAATAGGTTTACTTCTATCGTTTGTCTTCATAACTTCCACGTTTTGAAGACTTTCATAAAAATCGCGTATTCACCCCCCCTCTAGTCGATATAACGCACTTTCAATTGGTATCAGAGCAAGGTGCTCCCTTGTTCTGTGTGATTCGGTTTAACCACCTGGAGTTTTAGCTATGTCGACTGCAGGGATAATTAAAGTCTCCGCTGCGTGCCCCATCTTCGATGGAACTGAATATCCCTACTGGAAGAATAAGATGTGCATGCATCTTGAATCCATTGATGTCGACCTATGGTATGTCGTCGAAAACGGCATTCCCAAGGCTGGAGAAGGTGTCACTGCTGCTGATGTTAAGAAATTTGTTCAACTGGACTCTACTGCCAAGAATATCATATGTGGTCACCTGACCAAAGGACAGTATGGCCGTGTGAGTGCTTTGAAGACATCTAAGCTGGTCTGGGACTGGCTCTCCAAGGTCAATGAAGGCATCTCAACCCAAAGAGATCAGAGAATCAGTGTCCTTCGCAACCTCTTCAACCGCTTCAAGTGAAATGACAATGAGAATGTCCAGCACACATTTGACCGACTCACTAACATCACAAATGAGCTTCAAGCCCTCGGCGCTACTGAGATCACCAAACATGAAGTCATCAAGATGCTACTGAGATCACTTGATAGTTCGTTTGACATCCTAGCCCTGATGATTCAAGAACGTCCTGATTTCAAGACACTCGATCCGTCTGACATACTTGAGAGGCTCAACACACATGAGTTTCAGCTTTCTGAGAAAAGAGATATCTACGGTCCAAACTATGGGCGAACTCGTGCCTTGAAGGCAAAAGCTGTCTCCTCATCTGAAGAAGAATCTGACAGCAGTTCTGATGATCCTGAAGACATTGGAAGGGAACTTGCTATGCTTGTCAAGAAGTTCCAAAAATTCACCAAGAAGAAAGGCTTCAGAAAGTCTTCCCAATCAAGCTCAAGGAATGATGAAGCTTCTGCTCATGACTACAAGAAGAAAACATGTTACAAGTGCAAGAAACTTGGCCACTTCATTTCTGAGTGTCCACAGTGGGACAATGAGAACAAAAAGAAGAAGAAGAGCAAGGAATATGACTCTGACGACAAGAAGAAGAAGAAATACTCAAAGTCTTCTTCCAAGTCTTCCTCAAAGTCTTCATCACACAAGAAGTGCTCATCTGGCAAGGCACGTGTGTTTGTTGGCAAGGCAATGGATTCAGAGGAGGAGTCTGCTTCTGAGGAGGTGGAGGTGGAGTCTGAGGAGGAGTCCGATTCAGGCGTCGCAAGTCTAGCTGCAGCATACGTTGCTAAGTCCATCTTCAACACTGAAGACAATGACTTCATCACTGACACCGATGCAAATGACAAGGACTACTCCGCTTCTGCCTACTGCTTCATGGCACGCGGTGCCAAGGTAAACACACGCACTACTCACTATCAAACATCTAGTGACGATGACTCTGATTGTGATTCAAAACCCAGCTACAAAACTCTTGCTAAAATTGCAACTGAACAACAGAAAGCTATGGAACATATTCAAAAACTGTTAGACAGAAGCGATGATCTGTTAGGTGCTGAAATGACTCGATCTGAATCCTTAATTGAAGACATAAAAAATCTTCACGTTAAGTATCAGGAACTTGAAAGTCGTCATGAAACTCTCTCAACAACTCATGAAAAGCTTTCCTATGATTATCTTCAAAGGAAGCAAGATCTTGAGAAATTGAGAGCGGTTCATGAAGATCTTCAAAAGGAAAACGAGTCACTTCGCGCCAAACAGATCAGTCCCGCTTAGGAAGGATTTGAACCACCATGTCTTAAATGCATTGAGCGTGATAATGCTACTTCTATTGCTGAATGTTCTACTGCTACTACTGTTGCAATATCTTCAACTGTTGATGTGGTAACTAACCCCTCTGCTGAGGATACCACTGCTATTGCTGATGAGAATGCTAGGTTGAAGACATTGCTTGAAACAGGGATGTACAAAAGTCTTAAAGGGCATCAGACACTATGTGATGTCCTCAAAAAGCAGATTCTGAACCGAAACCCGAGGAAAGAGGGTGTTGGGTTCGTAAGGAAAATGAATGCTGATGGCTCTTACTGGAAACCTGAGCAGTACCCCAAAACCATGTGAGTTGCTGCAAAGGAACCTTCAGCAGACCCATCCAATCTATCTGGCTTCACTTGTGCTAACCCCATTATCATTGATGAATCCTTTGATGCAAACTATATACTGTTTAAGAATCAGAATGGTGAAGTGTTTGCCAGGTACATTGGTACTAACTGTAGGAATGGACCGCCTATGAAGAAGATCTGGGTTCCGAAAAGGTGTCTGGAGAATCTTCCTGTGAATGTCATCATGACAACTCACATGAAGAAGACAAACCTCAGACCAAAGGCTTCATACGGTCCAAAGGCTTCATACAGACAGAGGACTCACCTGAGTCGCACTAACGCAAATGTTTTGCAGAGAAACCATACTCAGGCATATGAATATGAGAGCGGTTCATCAAACCGCCATGTTCATAAGACCAAGAACTATTCTGCTTATTCTTATGAGTACTATTGTCCGCCTGCAAGACTATTTGCTAGGGCTCCAAAGCCAAAATTCTCAGATGCTGCACTTAGACTTATTGCTTCTCAGCCACCCTTGAAGATGTGGGTGGCTAAGAAAGCTTAACTCTCTTTTGCAGGGAAAGGTCTCCAGCAGAAAACCAAAATCGTCTGACGCCATTGCTGGGGACCTTAAACATCTTGTAGGGCGCAAGATCAAATGCCCGAATGGTCTTACTATGTACTTCGTTCCTGAATCGCTTGCTACTCTCCCTATTAGTCCTAATCTGGATCTAAGCTTTCATAACCCATTGGTTCGTCAAATGTTTTTGCTTCACAATGCTCTTGGTGAAGCCTATCCCCCTAACTGCACTGTAGGGTACGACACCAGCGTCTTCAGAATGGATTATTGATAGTGGGTGTACAAATCACATGACTAGCAAAAGAAGTCTTCTTATGGACTCAACCTTACGTCCATCCGACAAAAGCCACATCACATTTGCTGACACTGGTAAAAGTAAGGTATTGGGTCTAGGTAGAGTTGCAATCTCAAGGGATCAACACATGGATAAAGTCATGCTTGTTGAATCCCTTGGCTTCAACTTAATGTCTGTCTCAATGCTTTGCGATTTGAACATGATCGTAATATTTGGAAAATATCGTTGCCTTGTACTAATGGAATCTGACAAGTCTCTAGTATTTGAAGGGTATCGAAAAGATGATTTGTACGTGGTAGATTTCTCAGCAGGACCACAGCTTGCCGTATGTCTTCTAGCAAAAGCTTCAGAATGCTGGCTCTGGCATCGGAGGCTTGGGCATGCTGGCATGAGGAACCTCCACACCCTGGCAAAGAAGAAGCATGTCATAGGCATCGAGGGCGTCAAGTTCAAGAAAGATCACTTATGCAGTGCCTGTGAAGCAGGGAAGATGAAGAGGGCCAAACATCCCTCGAAGACAATCATGACCACTACTCAACCCTTCGAACTGCTTCACATGGATCTGTTCGGTCCCACTCATTACTCAACTCTTACTACTACTGCTTGCCTCTATGGCTTCGTTATTGTTGATGATTATTCTAGATATACTTGGGTGCACATAATCCTTTACAAGACTGAAGTGCAGGATGTCTTCAGACGCTTCGCCAATCGAGCTATGAACAATTTTGGCGCCAAGATAAAGCACATCAGAAGTGACAATGGCACTGAATTCAAGAACACTGGCCTTGATACATATCTTGATACCTTGGGCATCACACATGAATTCTCAGCCCCGTACACGCCACAGCAGAATGGCGTCGTTGAACGCAAGAACAGAACACTCATTGAGATGGCCAGAACGATGCTAGATGAATACAAGACCCCAAGAAAATTCTGGCCTGAAGCCATTGATACTGCATGCCATACAATCAATCGTGTTTATCTTCACAAGCTTCTGAACAAGACATCTTATGAGCTCCTTACTGGCAAGAAGCCAAATGTTAGTTACTTCAGAGTATTTGGCGCAAGGTGCTGGATCAAGGACCCACATCACACCTCAAAGTTTGCACCAAAAGCACATGAGGGTTTTATGCTTGGATATGGAAAGGATTCGCACTCCTACAGAGTCTTCAATCTCTTTCATTACAAAGTGGTTGAAACAGTGGATGTGCGGTTTGATGAGACCAATGGTTCACAAAGAGAGAAACTACCAAATGTGCTAGATGAAGTTCCATCCAGTGAATCAATCAAGCTAATGGGAACTGGAGAAATTATACCTTCTGAAGCTCATCCTGAAGAAGAACTTATCATCTCAGCACCTGATCAACATGAAGACAATGCTCAGCCTGAAGACATTCCTTCTAACAATGACAATGATCAGCAAGAGCAAAGTCTTCGCCCTGTACATCCTCGCGTTGCCAATGAAGTGCAGATTGAAAGAATAATTGATAGCATCAATGCACCCGGTCCACTCACTCGTTCAAGGGCAACTCAGCTAGCAAATTTCTGTGGGCACTTCGCATTCGTCTCAATAACAGAACCCAAGAAAGTTGAAGAAGCCTTCATGGAACCTGAATGGATTCAAGCTATGCAAGAAGAGCTTCAACAGTTTGAGCTGAATAATGTATGGGAACTAGTTAAGCGTCCTGATCCACGGAAGCACAATATAATAGGCACCAAATGGATATACCGCAACAAGCAAGATGAGCATGGTCAAGTTGTCAGAAACAAAGCTCGTCTGATTGCTCAAGGATATACTCAAGTGGAAGGCATTGACTTCGATGAAACATTTGCTCCTGTGGCTAGACTTGAAGCCATACGCATACTGCTAGCCTATGCAAATCATCATAACATACTTATATATCAAATGGATGTGAAGAGTGCTTTTCTCAATGGCAAGATTGAAGAAGAAGTGTATGTTGCACAACCGCCTGGCTTTGAAGATCCAAAACATCCTGACATGGTATACAAGCTCAACAAGGCACTGTATGGCCTCAAACAAGCCCCTCGGGCCTGGTATGACACACTCAAATACTTCCTGAAGAGCAAAGGCTTCATACCTGGTTCCCTAGACCCCACTCTCTTCATGAAGACATATGATGGTGAACTGTTTGTGTGCCAAATATATGTGGATGACATTATCTTCGGCTGCACCAATCAGAAGTACAGTGAAGAGTTTGGATATATGATGCAAGAGCAATATCAGATGTCCATGATGGGGGAGCTGAAGTTCTTCCTCGGTCTTCAAATACGACAACAACGCAACGGCATCTTCATATCTCAAGAGAAGTATCTCAAAGATTGCCTAAAGAAGTTCGGTATGCAAGACTGCAAAGGCTTCACAACACCAATGCCAGCCAAACATCATCTGGGTCCCGACGAGAATGGTAAAGCGTTCGATCAAAAGGTTTACCGCTCCATGATTGGTTCTTTACTTTATCTATGTGCATCTAGGCCAGATATTATGCTTAGTGTTTGCATGTGTGCTCGATTTCAAGCGGCACCAAAGGAGTTGCATCACTTAGTTGTGAAGCGAATTCTTCGATATTTGGCTCACACCCCAACTCTAGGATTATGGTATCCAAAGGGCTCAGAGTTTGATCTGGTTGGATTCTCGGATGCTGATTATGCTGGTGACAAAGTTGATCGCAAGACTACATCAGGCACATGTCACTTTCTGGGACGATCACTTGTATGTTGGTCTTCAAAGAAGCAGAACTGTGTATCTCTCTCCACTGCTGAGTCTGAATACATCGCTGCTGGATCTTGCTGCGCTCAGCTTCTGTGGATGAAGCAAACACTCAAGGACTACGGCATTCATTTGAAGCAAGTGCCACTTTACTGCGACAACGAAAGCGCCATCAAGATCGCCAACAACCCAGTTCAGCACTCGAAGACAAAGCACATTGAAATTCGTCATCACTTTCTCAGAGATCATGTTGTGAAGGAACATATTGATATCATACACATCAACACTGAAGAGCAATTGGCAGATATCTTCACCAAGCCCTTGGATGAGAAGAGATTTTGCAAGTTACGGTGTGAGCTAAATATCTTGGAATCCTCAAATGTCCTGTGATCAGGCACACATCCTAACCCTAATGCAAATTGATGACTTAGATGTGCAACACACGAAGTAAAGTATATCTTCAATCAATGAAGACATACATTCTAAGTGTGAATACATTAATGTGGAATTTGACTTCGGAGCGCCACGATAATTGTGCGCCGTGTCTGGGTCTAATACTTCCTATACGGTGGGTAACGCCACCACCAAATGTTCTATTTTGAAGTGTTTCACTCATGGCGTTACCTTGCAATATCTTCACATTTGGTTTGGCTTCGATCTCAACATATCTTCATGATTATCTTCACTATGTTGATTATATATATATATTGGTGTTCTGTCCTCTACAGCATTCACTTATAGCTATGTCTTCATTGTTGAATCTTTTGAACTAAGTGAATGTGATCGGACCCTAACCTCTCTATGCTTTCTATCTCAAATTCTATCTCTCCAAATCATATGCATTCTATTGAAACTGTCGAATGTCTTCTCTGCGTCCTTGTCAGCAGAAGATACAGAGACAACCATTAAGTCCGTTTTCAATGCTCATTCCTCCACATGAAACCCGGAGAAGTAGGAACGACCACCCGACAATCAAGGCATGCGTGGGACGTGGAACAAACCCCAAAATTCCGCATAATGGCCACGTGTTCCTCAGATGCGAATCGCCAGGGGCACCTATGTAATAGCGCAGTGCCGCCCATGTACCTATAAATACACACTTCACAGCGGTCATTATCTCTTCTTCCACTCTCGCACGAACCCTAGCGCCACCGCTAGCCCTCGACGACGCCGGCGATGAAGCGCTTCGCTGCCGCAACATCTCCGACGCCGTCTTCACGCCGACCGCGGACATCGTCCTCTCCGCCGTCGCCGTAGGTGTCCTCCGTCGCCAAGTTAGGGCACGGAAGATCGAACTGCTCGGCCTCATCTTCCACTTCGTCTAGCAGTTCTTAGTGTGGTAGATAAAACTTCCTTTTTACAGCACCGTTGATCCTATGGATTTGTCACTTTCTACCACAAGCAGTTTCTATTCACACAAGTTAGATCTCTCTCATACTGCATCTCATAACATGCCTAGTATATTCACTTATGCTTCACAAAGTAGTTAGATTCCTCACTTGTACTGATCTATGGATTCGTACAAATCTGGAACCAACTCCTTATCTATGAGTGAATGTCTTCGCACGATGAGGTCAATGTCTTCTAAACTGATTTATCTTCAAAATCTTCTGAGAATGCATATGACCTCTTCCCCTTCCCTCGCACCTTAATGCTGTCACAGGTACATGTCCGTGGGAGAATCCTTTGGTTCTCATAGCCTGCATTCATTTGCAGAATTCTTACAGCATCACATTAATTCTCCCGAAGCCAGTTCCTGTTGGTCCAGCAAGCGAAAACCTTTGAAGCCTTTGAACGTGTTGAAGCCTTTCAAGTTAAAGTTTATGGCTTCAGAGAAAGCAGCAAGGAAGGGTGGCAGAAAGCGTCGTGGAGAAACATCCAGAGATCTGCCAGAAGAACTCTCAGAACTGTACAAGACAGATCCTGAAGAGGATTACAATCAGCGCAAGACCCGAATCCAATGGATTCGAAGATATTGGGCAGAACAATGGTTCAAATACCGATTTGTAACCCAGGAATATGCTGAGAAAAATGCCATCAAGAGACCGTGGGGAGACATCCTGTACAAGAATCTTCTACCCAGGTCCAGAGATGAAGCCATTGCACAAGGCTTCTATCCCTGCATGGTCCGTGGGCCATAGCCTGCTGATGCACATCCATCGTCACTACTATGGTGTCGTGACGACAATCTGTTCAAGCGCAACTTCCAGTTTGCCCAGAACTCAACGAAGCAGAACAAGAAGACTTTGGGGTTAGACTTCAACCCTGGTCCCTCAGCACCAAGGGCAGATGGCACACGAGATGCTGAACCCAATGTCATCGGTCCCTTCCACAACCTTGAAGGCCTCATTACCCATATCTCGGCTCAAGGGACTGCAGTGAATGAGCCTGCAGCTGACGCTGAATCTGAAGAAGCGCCTGCAGCGCCGAAGACAAAGAAGCTAAAGAAGCCTAAAGCTTCAAAGCCTGCCCCCTCACCAAAAATCTCACGGGCGAAGCCACTGGCAACTGCACCTCCTGAAGACAGTGTGCAGTCCGAAGACTTATCTCGCATCTCCAAGCACCAGAAGGTCAAGATGCCTCTGCCTCACACCGGAGAAGAGCTAACTGCTGCTGCCATTCTGCGCAATGACGACATTGATCTGTCAAGTGATGAAGATCTAGGAGATGACGCTCTTGAGCAACTCATCAAGAGCAAAGAAGAAGCAGAAATCTTCAATGATCTGCCTCTCTTTGATGTGACCATCATCCACAACTTCATTGACGAGTGGTTTGACACGCCAAACATCAGCTTTGAAGATCTGCAGCTACCAATTGGCCTCAGTGTCGCCTTCCAAGGCGCCATTGCTTCAGAACTCGATATTGCCCAGCGCATTGTTGAACTGAAGCAAAAGATTGACTATGAAAAGGCTCAGTTCAAGAAGCATATGGCCAAGCTCAGCATGCAGGAAGTGAAGAACTTCAAGAGTATGATGCACGAGCTCAAGGAAGCCTTTGTAAAGAAACGTGCAGAAGCTCAGGGTTCGCATGAGCGCATGAAGACTCTAGCTGACAGATGTGTGCTAGCCTACAATGAGGCTGAGAAGCGCAAGGCCCTTGGGCGTCCTGGCATCGACCCCAGGATGGCCGCAAAGAAGAAGAAGAAGCCTGCTACGGCTGAACCTGACGCACCAAGGCAGGAAGCAGTTCCGATTGTCTTCCCAACTAGACTGACTGGCTCGAAGCCAAAAAGCCGGTCAACCGCTTCAGAGCTCAAGAAGACAAGGACTGCTGAGGCTGAAGCCAGGAAGAGGAAATATTCTGAAGCCTCTCCAACTGCCCCCTCCAAGAAGAAGAGGAAGACCAAGAAAGATCGGGCTGCTCCCACAGAGCCCTTAATAGTTGAACCCATTTCTATGGTCTATCCTGAAGCTGAACGCCAACTGACTATCCATGAGCCTGCTTCCACAGAGGCTCATGAAGCTGAAGACTTTCCAGCAGCTGATCCCATCGTTGCTGAAGACATTGGTCAACATGACAATGTAGACGATGGTGCAGTCCTTCCTCAGAACAGCGATCTCATCAGCATTGGTTGTCCACTGACGCCAATTGCACAGGATGCTTCATGGGCGGATCGCCCACAAGAGGAAGAAGACTTTGAGGCCCAGCCAACTCCAACTCCACAGGCGTCGCCTGCGTTGCGTAGGCTTCGCAAAGGTCCAAGGCCTCAAGTCTCTGCTGAAGACAATCCGGCTGCATCAGCCGCGGAAGATGAAGTCCCACAAGTTCCCACTCCCCTGTCCCACCAAGAAGCAGTTCTCAAGGAGAACGTGCTTGTGACCGACCCTCCAGCTCGTCAAGTGGAGGATGAAAATCTTGAAGATGCCACAACCACCAATGAAGCTAATGTGGAGCCCTCCCCAACTGAAGAAGAAGACATCAAAGCCACTGATCCAGTCACTTCTATTCCTGAGTCTGCTGCCAGTCCCCAGTTCGACTATCATGTTGAGCACAGGCCTCAGGTACAGAAGCCAATCCCAAGATTGCCAAGGTTCCCAGGTCCTGCATCAGCACCTGGCTCCTTCAATATCAATGGCTTCAGGGCAGACAACACATTCTTTGATAGCTCCAGGAACCCCTACTCAAGGGAAAGGATATCATCTGATCGGTTCTGGAGCTATCCTCAGCGAAGCTATTACTCATGCATTCTTTACAACCAAGGTCGCATCTTCCCACACAAGCGCCTTGACATTGAAGCCATAGCTAGTCTGCCCTGTCTGGAAGAAGCTTTGGATTGCTTCAAGGAAGTTGGACTGCTGCCATTCGTTACTGACCAAGAGGATTGGAATGAAGAGCTGCTGCTCCAATTCTATGCCACACTTCACATCCACGGGTACAGCAGAGATCTGAAGAC
Source organism: Triticum urartu (assembly GCF_003073215.2). Taxonomy (NCBI): domain Eukaryota; kingdom Viridiplantae; phylum Streptophyta; class Magnoliopsida; order Poales; family Poaceae; genus Triticum; species Triticum urartu. The sequence continues at coordinate 109,303,520 of NC_053022.1, forward strand.
TTGGGTCCTGGAGTGGATGACCGGAAACATTCATCACGAAGCCAATGCATTTGACATCATTGAGCTCACTGGTTTGCCCACTCCTGGCGATCTCTACGAGCATGGCTGTCAGCTGCATAGTGAAGCTATTGAGAGCATCTTTAAGAGGCCGGAACCTGATATGAGTCAGATGCTCAGCATGATGAAGCCATTGCCCCAAGATGCTGCTTATCCAACAGAGTTCTTCGTTGAAGACCTTGAGTATCTGCCAAGAACCATCTATCACATCATCAGGCGAACTCTCTGGCCCATCAAAGGGCACTCTCCAAATGCCAAGCTTGAGGGTGCAATGAAGACTTTGGTCTTCTATATTCTTCATGGCAAATGCTTCAATGCACAGGACTTATTCATCCGCCAACTTGCTGCATCAGGCTCTGATCTGTTTGGCTTGAAATTCTACGCCCCATGGGTAATGCGGCTAATTAAACTACACTCCGATATCTCATATCAGCCATCTGCTCGCAATCATAGGATTTTTCTGCCTGATGTGGATATCTCTACTGAAGCCATCTATCCTGAGCCTACAAAGGAACCTCTAAGTCTTCACAATGCAGAGCATCAGAGTTTCTCACAGAACATTGAAGGAGTTGAAGCAGTCACTCGGGTGTATCCTTTGGCTGGCACTACACGTGCACCACACCTTGCGTCTACTGAAGCCACTGATAGTACAACTGCTCCAAGACCCAAGAAGCGCACTCGTGTTCTCAACAACCGAGAGCTTCTTGTGGCTCTTCATCAGAAACAGGATAGGCATCATGACTGGCTGAAGCGTCAGATGAAAAGCCTCTTGGTGGATGTTAATCGCATTCACAATCTTGCCACCAAGAATGCTTTTGTTGCCCATGAAACCTGTCGCCGCACATGGAAAGGGCTCACAATGATGTGTTCTGAAGCTGATCTTCAAGAGGATGGCTTCACTGAGCGATTCAAGTTTGACTCCACACCTCCTCGAAGAGCTGTGCTGCTAGGAACTCCATCCCTTGAAGACTCTGAGTTCTCTTCATCTGCTGCAATAGTGACTGCCAGAGTTATCGAGGATGAAGATGATGCTACTTCACCACCACCTCCTTCAGCACGCGTCAACTCTACTCCAAGCTCTTCAGCACTGCCAAACACCACCAACGACCTTGCTACTTCACCTACTCCGCATGGGAACGAATAGATACTCTATGTCTTCAAACCTTTTTGGTCCTTACTGACAAAAGGGGGAGAAGCATGTGAGGTTGATAGTCTTCAAGCGGGTCCATATGGGTGGGTGTTTTATATTTTGCTTCATGCTTACAACTCTCGTTTTCCTTCATTTGGTTCTTTGAGTTGTAAACACTTAAACTCGATGGTCGTCTGCTACTTATCTGCCACTTTGTTTTGCGATGATAAATTTCGCATGTGCGACGATAAATTCCGCACTTAGATCATTCTGCAGACGTCCATTTTCCATTATGCATTGTCATTATCTTCATGTACTTTCACATGCATAGTGGATTGTCATCATAAGTTGAAGTGGATCTCCACAAGTACAACCTGCCATGTGCATTTGCATTCCAAAAGCAAATTACTTATATGCACATCTTCAGGGGGAGCCCTCGCAACTTATGAAGACAATTCCTTATCCTTTACAATTTCACAGATTATATTCCCCGTTGAAAACTTCAACTAGTTTGTCATCAATCACCAAAACCGGGGAGATTGTAAGTGCATCTAGTGCCACCCCTAGTTGGTTTTGGAGTATTGACGACAAACCTAGTTGAGGGACTAATGTGTTTGTGAGAATTGCAGAATAACACAGGTAGAAGTCCCTCATTGATTCGGTTTTCCTACCAGAGATGACCCCTAAAAATGTATGAAGACATTGAAGTCAAAGGTGGTATATGAAGATATTCACATTGAAGACTATGACAAGAGAAGACACCACATGAAGCCTATGGAGCTCGAAGACTTAGATCTTTCGTAGTTCTTTTTCTTTTGTGTTGAGTCATAGGAACCACCGTACTGTTAAGTGGGGTCCAAGAGAACCAGTCAGAATGACTGAAGTGATGCCTAACCAAAACCTATGTCTTCGAGTGAATACTATGAGAGCGAATCTTGTCCAGAGTCGGACAAGTCAGCTTTGCTTGTAGCCCAAGTAAAGTTGCCGTGTGAGTTTGAAATCTGACCGTTGGAACACGTGTCAGTTCCTTAGTGACCTAGGGTCATTTCGAACAAATCAGGTCGGGTTGCCAAGTGGCTATAAATAGCCCACCCCCTACAACCATAAACGGTTGGCTGCTCAGATTGAGAGTACGGCTTTTGTCGTTTGAGAGCAACCCACCTCAAAGCCTTTGAGAGAGAATTCCTTGCGAGGATAAAGCCCTAACCACCCAGAGCCAAAGAGAATTGGGCATCACTTAAGTCTTCTTGTCTGTGTGATCTGAAGACTTATTACACTTGAGGACTGTGCATCCTCCAGCCGGTTAGGCGTCGCGTTCTGAGCATCCAAGAGACATTGTGGATTGCCGGTGAATGAAGTCTGTGAAGGTTTGGGAGTCTACCTTGAAGACTTACCAGAGTGATTGGGCGAGGTCTGTGTGACCTTAGCTCAAGGGGAATACGGTGAGGACTGGGTGTCCTGAGCTGCGTGTTCAGGACTGGGTGTCCGGGACTGTGTGTCCTAAGGTTTAAATACCTAGCCGCCCCAACCAGACGTACAATTGTCACAGCAACTGGAACTGGTCCAACAAATCATTGTCTTCAGCGTGTTACTGGTTTCATCTTCCCTTCCCTTTACTTACTGTTGCTCCTTGTGAAGTCATTGTATGTTTGCACTATCTTTTGTCTTCACCGAGTGACTGCATGTTCTGTATGGCTTCATAATATCTTCCTACCTGATCCATACTACATTGCTGCTATTAAGTCATTGTGCTTTCTCTTTATTGAATACTTGACTATGGCTTGCCTAGTGTAGTCTACCTTCCGCTGCATGGTAATAGGTTTACTTCTATCGTTTGTCTTCATAACTTCCAAGTTTTGAAGACTTCCATAAAAATCGCCTATTCACCCCCCTCTAGTCGATATAACGCACTTTCAAGCACACAACACAAAGAAAACAAAATATATGAAAAACAGATCAGTCTATAGTAATCTGGAAACTTTGTATACTTCTGTAACTCCAAAAATCCTAGAAAATCAGTACAGCGTAGGCAATTTCTATATCAATCTTGTGTAAAAAATCAGAATTTTATCATGCTTCTGTAAATTTAAATAATTCTACTACTGGGCGCAAAAGTTTCTATTTTTCAAGAGGATCAAATCAACTATCACCCAACATAATCCCAAAGGCTTTACTTATACTACTGTAGGATGCTGCTAACGCGACACTATGATCAGAGACCCTTTGAGGAAACTGTGTGCGATGCAATAATCGCAAATGGTTGTGTAAAAGAACCGTCAAAAAAGGTGCAAAACGTTTGCGATGGCGGAGCCGTCAAACACGGTTCAGATTTTAGTTGCGTGTGCGATGCAGGGTATACGGTTCAGTCCAATGAACTGTTTGCGATGAGGCGGAACAAAAGAAACGGGCAGCCTGATGAAGGCGTGTGCGATATATATCATACGGTTCACTCGGATGAACTGTTTGTGATTAGGCAACACAAAAGAAACAGTCAGCCAGATCAAGGTGTGTGTGATTGAGGGCATACGCTTCAGAGGATTAACTGTTTGCGATTAGGCAACAGAACAGGAATGGGTCAGCCAGATCAAAGTGTCTGCGATTGATGGCATACACTTCACATGGATGAACTGTTTGCGATTAGCCACAACAAACTAGAATAGTTAGATAGATCAACTGTTTGCGCTAGACGGGCACACACATTCTAATTAAAAGAAGCATGCGCGATGGTAATAACGAGCGCACACAGTTGTTGGAACAAGACGTGTGCTGACATTGCCTATTGCGGTGCACCCTATGGTGCAAATGCCACGTACACCTTCCAAGAATAGTGCCGCACTTATAACCGTCAGTAAATTTTGAGTATGCATCCCGTCGCATTCCAAATTGCAAACCTGTTCACACCGATCAAAACCTAAACAGTTTCCCACTTAGGACTGTATTACTACTCGGTTAGAAATACTACTACTCCAAGATGACTAGACATTCCTCCTCAACTCCTCATCCACAAAAACAAACAAGTCATTCATCATCGTTCCCTTGCATCTGCCATGGCCAGACTGAGTTCTGGGTCGAGAGATTGCCACCAGGGAGATGCGAGCATGGAAGCAAAAGAATGAGAGATGTCTCGCCTCACTGCGAACGCAGCCGGCATGTCCCGCTGCGTGGCCATAGAAGCACAAAGGTCCCACCGCGCTGCCGAAGCAGCACACATGTCCCGGCGCTTCGTCGATGCGGCAGACTGGTCCGGCCACACTGCGGAAGGGGAAGAGATCTCCCGATGCGCCATGAATGCAGCAGAGATGTCCTCCCGCACCGCATCAGCCTGGGAAATTGTCTCGCAGGTAGGCGAGGACTCTTACAGGCGCATGCATGCGATCGTCCATAGCCAGATGGATCAGATCTCCGGCTGGGCGAGGTTGAAGCACGACATGAAAGCCTCTTTTGCCGGCGTCATCCATCAACTAAATGAGAGCAATGCAAAGCTCCGGGCCGGGCATGACCTGCTAAGGGCGAAGATCATCAGAAGTGCGGAGCAGCAGGACGAGACCACTGCCTTGTTGAAGAGGACTGAAATCTTCGTCGAGAAACTTATGGACGAGAATGCCATGCTGCGCATCAAGCACAGAAGGCTGGTGGAGGAATCCATGGATGCTCTCAAGCAGCATCTTTAGGACAAGAAAGAGCTCATCGCCGCTCGCCGCGAAGACTATATCCCGCGGCCTGCAGCAACGCATCAAGAAAGTAGAGATCAGCGAGCCAGATAGTTGTCTTCCCTCTTCTTTTGCCCTTGTGTATTGTGGGCGTTGCCGCATGTGGCTTTTTTTAATTATGTGCCTAAATATGTAAGACAATTATTATCCACTGTCATCGTCCTTATATTCATCATGCTTGCTATAAGTCGTAGTCGATGGTATATAGGTCCGTCAGATCTTACATCAAGATCTGTGCAAAACTTTCTTTTCAGATTTTCATTTTTCTCTCTTAAATCTCAGTCTAGTGAGACATATAGCCACGCCATAGAACAGGGGCTCGGGCGCCATTAATGGAGACGTTGGGAGGGAGGTGCACGGCGGGTAGCGGTCAAAGGGCTCTCCTCCCGATGAGCACGCGCAAGGGTCTGATCACATGCCTCGTGTACTCAAATAGCTACTCCACACAACACCTCCTAGCCAATAAAAAAAGGGACGCGTGGTGGAACATAATTGGTAAGTAGAACGCCCACGGTTTCAATAATACTTGTGTTTCCGATTTGTAACGACAACACTTGTTCCAAAATGACTTTGTTGATTGTTAATGTGTGCGCCTTCGCAAACCGGACAGAAAAATTATCACTGCATGTTGGTGCCATGTCATGACACCATGCCAAGTTTCATGATTTTCAGGCGTGTTTTGGATTTACAGGAATTAAAAAAACCAAGTTTCTCAATCTTTCCGGCCGTGCCACCACTCCCAGATGTTTGAATTTCTTTCCCATTTCTTGCATGGGACCTAGAAATTTACCCAAGGACACACATGTGATTTTTCAAACAACATTGGTGCACTGGGGCCTGTGCTTGTAGTTCAAATTTGAATTATGCACATTAAATGCGTAGAAACTCAATTAGTGTATAAAAAAGGCCAAACGAACCCGGAATAATTCCAAAATTTAGCACGATACTTCTATTTGGTCTAATCTGCCTGTGTAAAAAAATTAAGGCGAGAGAAGGAAGTGTACATATGTCGTTTCGCAGACGGAGGTGACACATTCCCTCTCGGAACCACGAGCCTTCTTGAGGGAAGATCCGGTTTGCAAGAAGCTTACACCAAAGCTTGTCCCAATTCGGCCAAAAAATTACCGCAGCATGTTGGTGCCATGTCATGACACCATGCCAAGTTTCATGATTTTCGGCGTGTTTTGGATTTACAGGAATTAAAAAACCAAGTTTCTCAATCTTTCCGGCCGAGCCACGATGCCTAGATGTTTGAATTTCATTCCCATTTCTTGCATGGGACCTATAAATTCACCCAAGACACATGTGATTTTTCAACAAACTTTGGTGCATTGGAGCATGTGCTTGTAGTTCAAATTTGAATTATGCACATTAAATGCCCAGAAACTCAATTAATGCATAAAAATGCCAGACGAACCCAGAATAATTCCAAATTTAAACACGACAGTCATGTACTAGTTGCATGTTCACTGTACGTAAATGTTCTAGCAATTCAAACACCATCCTTTCCCTCCGCAACACCATTTTGTCTTTCAAAACATAATGAAAAAATCAGGTATACCACAAACAGTTTACTAGAAAGAATCGTGCGGGATGCGATATAAAATATCTTGGCTCACTGTCTTGTCTGGATTACGCAGGAAGCTTCATCGTCTACAGTCCACCGCCCCCGCTTGAACCACACTTGCGCGCCAGTTTCTCGCAGCACCAAGCGAATTTTTTTTGCCACCGCGGAAATATCTATCTCCCCGCCCCTCCCTCCTACCAAAAGCCACATTTCCACTGTTCCTCCTAGCTTTCCAAGTTCAAACCTTCACTGCTGCTTACTGGCAGCTCAACCTCCTCACCGGCGACCCTTCTTCTTGTAGCGCCGCCTCCTTGCCGGCTACCCTTCTTCTTGCAGCGCTGCCTCCTCGCTGGCGACCCTTCTTCTTGCAGTGTTGCCTCCTCGCTGGCGACCCTTCTTCTTGCTGCGCGGCCTCCTCGCCGCCGACCCTTCTTCTTGTTGCGCGGCCTCGTCGATATGGTCAGGTAATCCACACCCCACCCACACCATCCTCCTCATTTCCCATCCCACATGCCCCGACCGACAGCGCAACACCTTCCACTGAAATCACTGCCCCCTCCTCCAATTAAGCACCGCCCACAGCCATTTTGCATGCAGTATAACGTGGAGCTCAGTAGCATGCGGCCGCACGCGAGCACGAGCTCGCTATGGCTGCCATGCGTGTCGACCGCCAGATCTTGGAGGAGCACCTCGTCTTCGAGGCCACCGTCGACACCACCACGCGGTTGTCTACTTTAAAATATAGTTCGTGTTGTTTTCTCGAGGCCACCACCAGTGCCTTCTAGTGATTTGTCCTCTGTAATGTTAATATGCAATCTGATGTTCAGTTAATAGTTTGGTCCTCTGAAATGTAATGTTCAGCTAACTCTTTGGTTCAACAATTGCTACATTTTGTAGTACTGTTCTCAAGCATTCTTTGTTTTGTTAACTGTCTTATCTTCTAGTACTTGTTTCTATTCTTCAATATCATGCTCAGTTAACTATTTTGGTTCATTTGGTCTGCTTTCCATTTAACTGTTTGGTTCGGTTCTGCAATTTGATTTTCATTTGCCGTGGGTACAATTTTGTATTGTTATGCATGTGACACCAATCGAATTTGGCTATACTCAATACATATTATACTGATAGTATGGCAACTCTCAGTTAACCTGATCAAGATCTTCCTTATGTTTGTTGCAGGGAAACAAAGAGAGACACTGCGGTTTACCATCGAGGTTTGTTCAAGCAGGTTCATTTGGCTAATAGCACATTATTGTGCAGTTGCAGGAATCATTCTAATATTTAGGTTACTTACAATTTGTTCTTGCACATGTAGGTCCTGCTATTAGAGGCTTAGACCCACTATTCGACCCATTTTGCATATGGGAAAATGAGATGTCCATGAATATCAGTCAAGTCAAGAAACTCAGAAAGATTGTTAGGATGAAGAAACTTGCGACGAATAAGAGCAAGATCTTTGTTTGCACAATGAAGAAGACATCAGTCAACTATAGGATGGTACCAACTCTTTTACCTTATTTTTACCCCTTGCGCCATTTCAAAATTTACAACAGCGATTTATGCATAGCTTTGTTTTCAGTACTTTTCAAAGCAGTTCACTGATGATTACCTCTCAAACCACCTGCATGGTCAAGAGGTGAGGAAGGTATTCATTCAACACCCATGATACAATATTGAAGTCTTGCTGAAGAGGACAAAGGTTGGGCAGGCAATTATCCATACCCACTGGCGTAAAGTTGCAAGGACATTCAACATCACTGAAGGCCCAATATTTGCCTTCCGCTTCTGCAATTTCCCAGATGAGATTCATCTGTCTATTTACCGTGTATGATGCTACTTTCCAAAGGTTTTTGATGCTGCGTGTGAAACTTAGTGCTGTTGTGTAATGGCGTAACTGAGTGCCGAAGCTATCTGATGTAATTCGATTATGAAATCCTGGTTGCTTTTATACGGATATGAAATATCTGGCGTGTTTTATAAGAAATATCAGTTTGATTAGTGCATGGATTATCTATAATAGTCTAATTACCCTGCTTATTGGGGTTTTCTATTGCAGACGGTTACTCAGACAGCACCGTGGGCGATGAACTCAAACAACCCACATGGTTTCTATAAAGTAGGCATGTTCGATCAACTAACAATCACACACGGTTTCTGGCAGCGAACTGTTTGCGTTAGGCCACCTTGCACAAACGTTTCCACACAAAGAACCGTGTGTAATATACATACCTACGGAAATGTTTTTCTAGGATTCATCATGTGGGATGTACATACCTACGGAAATGATTTTCTGGGATTCACCATGTGGGATGTACATACCTACGGAAATGATTTTCTGGGATTCACAGTGTGCGATGTACATACCTACGGAAATTATTGGGTTTCGATGCCTCGCCCGATCACACACGAGCTCATTTGGTGTCCCAGGAGGGCCTATCCCCGACGGTTTCTGGGTCATGTGGGAAGGACCCCCCTATCGCCCACACTCACTTGGCGATGGTTCCAAATGTCATCGGGGAAAGGGGTTAAAAACCGTTTGTATAGCACGTCGTTGTACCAGTGTTAGCCCAAACACTAATTATAACATAAAAACACAATCATAATAGTAGCATAATTGTGAAAAAACTCAAGAACAGAAAGAAAAAGGCAAAAATAAATTTTATTCATTGTAGGTCTAGACCAAAAGCTTGTAGCTCGTGAGCTTAATAAACGCTCGATAGTTCGGGTCGTTAAGCTAGTAGCTCGCTTCGTAATGAACACAGCCAATCATTGATTTCGGCTCGCTAAGCTTAACGAACGAGCTAACGAGTTTCACGAGTAGCTCGTTAGGCTCATTAGTAACAATGTAATACATTTTTTCATTTTACGTGACAAAATTTTTGTAGCACCTCATCCCATCTATTCAATCTAATCGACATAGAAGGCAACAAACTAGTGCATTTATTTGTGTGGTCATCATATTTCATCTTAAAAACAACACCTACACACTCATCATGTAGAATGTAAAACATTATAATCTGTTAACGAGCGCTCACGAGCTTAACGAGCTTCAAATGAACCGAGCCAAACAGGGTTTTCTGCTTGTTAATCTTAACGAGCTTAAAGAGCCAAGCCTTAACGAGCACGAGCTTAAAGAGCCGAGCAACTCATTAATCCAGCCCTAATTCATTGGATTGCCTCCCAACAAGCGCTATCTTTTTATGCTCCTAGCTAGGCATAACGCATAGATCCAAGTATTGTCATCTTTGGTTTTTGCCCCATAGGATGCCCTCCTAATTGATTCATATGATGGATTAATTCTTGTTCTAGGTAAGTGTTCCATACCCTTTCTTAGTGGAAATTGAAATTTAATATCCCCTTCTTTCATATCAATCACGGCACCTATAGTGCGTAAGAACGGTCTACCAAGTATGATAGGGCAAGACGGATTGCAGTCAATATCAAGAACAATAAAATCTATGGGCATATAATTCCTGTTTGCAAGAATAAGAACATCGTCAATTCTTCCCAAACCTTTTTAATAGTAGAATCCGCTAGGTGCAAATTAAGAGAAGATTCTTCAATATCGGTAAGACCAAGCACATCACATAAAGATTTCAGAATAATGGAAACACTAGCACCCAAATCACATGAAGAAAAACACTCATAATTTTTAATCTTGACTTTAATGGTAGGTTCCCACTCATCATATAAATTTCTTGGAATTGAGATCTCTAATACAAATTTTTCTTCTAAAGCTTTCATCATGTCATCTACGATATGTTTAATAAAAGCTTTATTTTGTTCATAGGAATGAGGTAAATTTATCATGGATTGCAACAAAGAAATATATTCAATCAAAGAGAAATTATCATAATTAAAATCTTTGTAATCCAAAAGAGTGGGCACATCACTAGTTAAAGTTTTAACCTCTCCAAACCCACTTTTAGCAATTTTTTCATCAAGATTTTCACCCTCTGAATCATTAGGATGCCTTCTAACTAAAGTTGACTCTTCTTCAGTCCCTTTATCATCAATTTTAATCTTACTAAACAAGGAATCAACAGAAGAAACACCAATTGTTTTAAGATCTTCATCATTTTCATGAAAGCAATCAGTGGAAAACGCAAATCATTAAGATAAATGGAGCACTTTTACTAGCAACCAATTTCATAAGAGCATCAACTTTTTCACTCAAAGTACTAATTTTTCAACCGACTTAACCATTTTACTAGTAGGTGCTCTTTCGGCATGCCATTGTGAACAATTTGACATAATATTATCAAGAAATTTAGTAGCTTCACCCAAAGTAATCTTCATAAAAGTACCACCTACGGCGGAATCTAAAAGATTTCTAGAAACAAAATTCAACCCCGCATAAATGTTTTGTATGATCATCCAAAGATTTAAACCATGAGTAGGACAATTTCTTTGCATCAATTTCATTCTTTCCCAAGATTTGCAACAAGTTCATGCTCAGGTTGCTTAAAATTCATGATTTGAGGTCTAAGGGAATTAATTTTCGCGAGCGGAAAATACTTAGTAATAAAAGTGTCTTTGCACTTATCCCAAGAATCAGTACTATTGCGAGGCAAAGAAGAAAATTAAATTTTTGCATGATCCCGCAAAGAGAAAGGAAACAATTTCAAGTTCGCAATATCATTGTCCACATATTTTTTCTTTTGCATGTCACACAATTCTACGAATGTGTTTAGATGAGACGTGGCATCCTCATTAGGAGTACCGGAAAATTGATCTTTCCTCACAAGATTCAAGAAAGCAGCATTATTATCACAAGATTCCGCATTAGTGGCGGGAGGAGCAATCGGAATGCTAATAAAATCATTATTATTGGTATTGGAAAAATAACACAATTTGGTATTTTCTTGAGACATCGTAACTACGCAAACAGGAATGTAAAGAAAAAGATAGATTTGACAAAAACGGCGAACGAAAAAGAGGGCAAATAAAATGACAAATTTTTGTGATGTGGGGGAGATGAAAACGAGAGAAAAATCTTATATTTACTAATTGGAGGCACCTTTCAAGTCCTCTAATTAATCCATGTCATTAACATTAATTACACCGTAGGATTGTAGAATCTACATTCAGGATATAAGGAAAACATACATAACATAGACGGTCTCGATGTCCCATAAAGAAGCCATGTGACACGTTCAACGTTATTAGTGAAACAAAAGAAAGAAAAACATCCATCCGATTCCTCACAAAAAAGGCAGGCCTCCAACCATAAAGGGTCCAATCCAATTTAAGGGGGGGGGGACTTCACGATGCTGCTGATTGCCTCCAAAAGTAGCGTCCATGAATAAAGTATTCTACCAATTAAAATCTAGGTGGACTCCTAGACATGGACGCTGCCTCCTCCTCCCTTCCAATCCTCCTTCTCCTGCCTATGGTAGGTAGCGGTGATTTTTCTCTTTCGACTCAAGTGTCCTCAGCTCTCCTGTTCATGTTCCTCTCCATCATTACTTGCCATAGGCTCTCCTAATCGTGTTGATATATCCCGCATCTTCACAAGTATGTTGTCAAATTTAAATACAATCAAAATTTGTACTGCTTTACTTTCTGCTCCTAATAAACGATCTAAACAAAGTAGCATGCCGTTCTTCTACAAGGAAGGCTGATCTGCTTCACTAATTAGTTGGTCAGGATGCGGAAGAGTACATTTGCCCTACCAGGATAAGTCTTTTTGGATGGAGCGGCTCATGTCACAAATTTACGGCGTGTACTGACCGGCTCAACGAGCTCCTCCTGAACACCACCGGTTGCCTCATAATAAAATAAATTTTTAGCTATTAAAATATCTTCAAAATAACACCTAATGACTACATTAACAAAACAAAATCTGGATGTATCATTCGACATAAAAATGTAATATAAACACGTGATTATATATGGGATATTTTATATTTTGCGTAATATGGATACTAAGTATAAATTTTTTACAAAAAATCATAAAAGAAATTTCTTAAGCATATTTTGGTATGGAAAATTAAAATATGAATTATCTATTACACAGTTCCCGGCCATGTTAATAATAAAAATTAATCTGTAATAATTTATTGGTTAACAAAACAACATTTAATCTGAATAGTCTATGGCTATTAAGGCATGAGAGTATAGTTAATTCTCTGCTAACGCATAGTTCCCAAGGGAGGAATTTATCTTAAATGTCATGTACATATAAAATCTAATCAAGAAAGTGTTTTAAGATCAAATTGTACTTGCTTCTCTGGCAAATAGGAAGATGTATGTTTTTTCAGTAGGTGATAGAAAGCAAGATATATGCTACAATAGGGAAGTTAATCTTATACCCTTTAGAAACATATACATCATGGAGTTGAATTTGTAATCATGTTGTCCACAAATATAATAATAATCCATAACAACCTTTTTGTATCACTGTACAACATTTCTAATTTGCAACAACTTTGACAAATTTAATATTAAAAGTGCTAGCCCGTGCAGCTGCACGGGTTGATGACTAGTGGAAAATAATGTAAATTGCAAGGGGATTAGATTTGTGATTGGGAACCTGGTAGATGTGACTTGATCCTCCCCAACAATGGCACAAGAAATTCCTTTTGATGTCGCTTGAAACTGTGTTGGTATTTCCCCAAAGAGGAAGGGATGATGCAGCACAGCTACAGTAGGTATTTCCCTCAGTTATGAAACCAAGGTATCAATCCAGTAGGAGTACCAAGCAAGTCTATGTAAATGGTACCTGCACACAAAGAACAAATACTTGCAACCTGGCGCGTAAGAGGGGTTGTCAAGCCCTCCTCGGTAAAAAGATAAAGTGTTTTGTGGTAGATTGGATAAATAGATGTCGATAAAATACAAAATAAAATAAATAATAAAAAGTGCAGCAAGGTATTTTTGGGTTTTTGGAAATATAGATGTAAAAATAAAAGTGGAAAATAATAGATTGGAAAGCAAATATGATAAAGGAATAGACCCGCGGGCCATAGATTTCACTAGTGGCTTGTCTCGAGAAATAGCACAGGGTGGGTAAACAAATTACTGTTGGGCAATTGATAGAAGATCAAAGAATTATGATGATATCCAAGGCAATGATCAATATATAGGCATCACGTCCAAGTTTAGTAGACCGACTCCTGCCTGCATCTACTACTATCACTCCACACATCGACCGCTATCCACCATGCATCTAGTGTGTTAAGTTCATGGAGGAACTGAGTAATGCAATAAGAACGATGACATGATGTAGACAAGATCTAATCATGTAGGAATATATCCCATCTTGTTATCTTTAATAGCAAAGATACATGTGTGTCTTGCTGCCCCTTCTGTCCCTGGGAAAGAACACCGCAAGATCGAACCCATCAGAAAGCACCTCTTCCCATGGCAAGAAAAATTGATCTAGTTGGCCTAACTAAACAAATGATTCGAAGAAGAAATATGAGGATATAAATAATCATGCATATAAGAGATCAAAGAAGAATCAAATAGTATTCATGGATAAAAATCTGATCATAAACTCGAACTTCATCGGATCCCAACAAACACACCGCAAAAAGTCATTACATCAAATAGATCTCCAAAAGACCATTGTATTGAGAATCAAAAGAGAGAGAGAGGAAGCCATCTAGATACTATCTACGGACTCGTAGGTCTATGGTGGACTACTCACGCATCATTGGAGATGCACCAATGAGGATGATGAACCCCTCTGTGATGGTGTTAGATTGGATCTCGTGGTTCTGGAACTTGCGGCGGCTAGAATTCTGTTTCGTCAACTCCCCTAGGGTTTCTGGAATATTAGGGAATTTATAGGGCGAAGAGGCAGTGTAGGAGAGCTCCGTGGGGCCCACAACCCACCTGGGCGCGTTTGGGCCTCCTGGCGCGCCCAGGTGTCTTGTGGTCCCCACAGGGATCCCCTTTGGTTCTTTCTTGCCCCAAGGTGTCTTCTGGTGCAAAAAAATCTCCAAAATGTTTCGCTGCGTTTGGACTCCGTTTGGTACTGATATTATGCAAAGTAAAAAAAAGCAAAAAGAAGCAATTGGCACTGGGCATTATGTCAATACGTTAGTCCCGAAAAATGATATAAAGTTGCTATAAAATGATTGTAAAACATCCAAGAATGATAATATAACGGCATGGAACAATCAAAAATTATAGATACGCTGGAGACGTATAACTTATGTTCTTGTATTCATGGTTATTATTATGTTGATATCAATTACTTCATTGTTTCTCTGTATTTACACCGTAAAAGAGATTACATGATAAACATGCTAGGTAGCATTCAACATCAAAAATACTATTGTTATCATTTACCTACTCAAGGACGAGCAGGAATTAAGCTTGAGGATGTTGATACGTCTCCAACATATCTATAATTTTTTATTGTTTCATGCTATTATATTATCAATTTTAGATACTTTATATGCAATTTTATATCATTTTGGGAACTAACGTATTAACTCGGTACCCAATGTCGGTTCTTTTCTGCATGTTTTTTGTTTTTCAGAAAATCAATACCAAACGAAGTCAAAACATGATGAAAACTTGAAGGTGTTTTTTCTGGACCAGAAGGGACCCTAGAAGCTTCGGGGGGAGGCCAAAAGATCTACGAGAGAGCCACAAGCTCACATGGCGCGCCCTAGGCGGTGCACAACTTGAGCTTGTTGGACCCACACAACTCCATTTGACCTAATTACAAATTTATAAATTCCCATAAATCCCAAAACCAACAGAGAGCCACCCGAAACAAATTTTCCGCCACCTTTGTTCTTCTGCGATCCCATCTAGAGGCCTTTTCTGGTACTATGCCGGAGGAGGAATCGACCACGAAGGGCTTCTACATTAACCTTGTTGCCTTTCCATGATGTGTGGGTAGTTCACCACAGACCTACGGGTCCATAGTGATTAACTAGGTGGCTTCTTCTCTCTCTTTGATCTTCAATACAATGTTCTCCTCGGAGATCAATCTGATGTAATCATCTTTTGCGGTGTGTTTGTTGGGATGCGATCAATTGTGGGTTTATGATTGGAATATTAATTGAAAATAATTGAGTCTTTTCTGAACTTTACTATGCATGATTATTATAGTTTTGTATTTTTCTCTACTCTATCCTTCTGGTTTGGCTAACCGCATTTCTTGCCTCCTCTTGCCGCCGTCGGGAAAGGCGACGGCATGGCCATTGACCACCAAGCCGACAATTGCACCGGCAACCTCGATTCCATAGTCGTCCAACTCCATCATGTCGTCGTATATTGGGGGTGTGTTGGTATGTGCGGGTAACTGTTGGGGAACGTAGCAATAATTCAAAATTTTCCTACGTGTTACCAAGATCAATCTATGGAGTCATCTAGCAATGAGGGAGGAGTGGATCTACATACCCTTGTAGATCGCGCGCAGAAGCGTTCAGGAGAACGGGGTTGATGGAGTCGTACTCGTCGTGATCCAAATCACCGATGATCCTAGCGCCGAACGGACGGCACCTCCGCGTTCAACACACGTATGGAGCAGCGACGTCTCCTCCTTCTTGATCCAGCAAGGGGGGAGGAGAGGTTGATGGAGATCCAACAGCATGACGGCGTGGTGGTGGAAGTAGCGGGATTCCAACAGGGCTTCGCCAAGCGCTGTGGGAGGAGGGAGATGTGTCATGGGAGGGAGAGGGAGGCGCCAGGGCTTGGGGTATAGTTTCCCTCCCTTTCCCCCACTATATATAGGGCCAAGGGAGAGGGGGGGAGCAGCCTTGGCCCTTCCTCCAAGGAAGGGTGCGGCCAGGGAGGAGTCCCTCCTCCCCAAGGCACCTCGGAGCTGCCTTCCCCCTTTAGGACTCTTCCTTTCCCCTTTCTCTTGGCGCATGGGCCTCTTGGGGCTGGTGCCCTTGGCCCATATAGGCCAAGGCGCACCCCCTACAGCCCATGTGGCCCCTCGGGGCAGGTGGCCCCACCCGGTGGACCCCCGGGACCCTTCCGGTGGTCCCGGTACAATACCGGTGACCCCGAAACTTGTCCCGATGGCCGAAATAGCACTTCCTATATATAATTCTTTACCTCCGGACCATTCTGGAACTCCTCGTGACGTCCGGGATCTCATCCAGGACTCCGAAAAACTTTCGGGTTACCGCATACTAATATCTCTATAACCCTAGCGTCACCGAACCTTAAGTGTGTAGACCCTACGGGTTCGGGAGACATGCAGACATGACTGAGATGACTCTCCGGTCAATAACCAACAGCGGGATCTGGATACCCATGTTGGCTCCCACATGTTCCACGATGATCTCATCGGATGAACCACGATGTCAAGGACTTAATCAATCCCGTATACAATTCCCTTTGTCTAGCGGTACGATACTTGCCCGAGATTCGATCGTCGGTATCCCGATACCTTGTTCAATCTCATTACTGGCAAGTCTCTTTACTCGTTCCGTAACACATCATCCCGTGATAAACTCCTTGATCACATTGTGCACATTATGATGATGTCCTACCGAGTGGGCCCAGAGATACCTCTCCGTTTACACGGAGTGACAAATCCCAGTCTCGATTCGTGCCAACCCAACAGACACTTTCGGAGATACCCGTAGTATACCTTTATAGCCACCCAGTTACGTTGTGACGTTTGGCACACCCAAAGCACTCCTACGGCATCCGGGAGTTGCACAGTCTCATGGTCTAAGGAAATGATACTTGACATTAGAAAAGCTTTAGCATACGAACTACATGATCTTGTGCTAGGCTTAGGATTGGGTCTTGTCCATCACATCATTCTCCTAATGATGTGATCCCGTTATCAACGACATCCAATGTCCATGGTCAGGAAACCGTAACCATCTATTGATCAACGAGCTAGTCAACTAGAGGCTTACTAGGGACATGGTGTTGTCTATGTATCCACACATGTATCTGAGTTTCCTATCAATACAATTCTAGCATGGATAATAAACGATTATCATGAACAAGGAAATATAATAATAACTAATTTATTATTGCCTCTAGGGCATATTTCCAACAGTAACTTGCTAGCAAGGGGAATAGTAGTGAGTAGTCTATCGGTGTAAAAACTGGTGGATCTCGGGTAGGGGGTCCCGAACTGTGCGTCTAGGGTCGATGGTAACATGAGACAGGGGACACGATGTTTACCCAGGTTTGGGCCCTCTTGATGGAGGTGATACCCTACATCTTACTTGATTGATCTTGATGAGTATGAGGATTACAAGAGTTGATCTACCACGAGATCATTGTGGCTAAACCCTAGAAGTCTAGCCTGTATGATTGTGATTGTCTCTACGGACTAAACCCACTGGCTTATATAGACATCGGAGGGGCCTAGGGTTATAGAAAGTCGGTTTACAAAGGAAGGAATCTACATATTCGAATGCCAAGCTTGCCATCCACACAAAGGAGAGTCCCATCCGTACACGAGAGGAAGTCTTTTGTCTTGTATCTTCATAGCCCATTAGTCCGGTGTAACACCCACGATGCGGCTATATCTCCCACATGTCGGGGCACGACTTAGAGGCATAGCCGCATGGTAGGTTTGTCGCAAGAGGGGTAATCTTCACAAAATCCCATGTACTGAATAAGAAAGGAATAAAGAGTTGGCTTACAATCGCCACTTCACACAAATACAAGTTAAACATACATCATCCAAATTACAAACAAGGTCCGACTACAGAACGAAAATAAAAGGAAGTCAACCCCAAATGCTAGATCCCCGATCGCCCCAACTGGGCTCCACTACTGATCAACCGAAAAAGACACAAAACAACGATCAAGATCTTCATCGAGCTCCCACTTGAGCTCGGTTGTGTCACCTGCACTGGTATCATCAGCACCTGCAACTATTTGGAAGTATTTGTGAGTCACGAGGACTCAGCAATCTCACACCCGCGAGATCAAGACTATTTAAGCTTATGGGTAGGATAGGGTAATGAGGTGGAGCTGCAGCAAGCACTAAGCATATATGGTGGCTAACATATGCAAATAAGAGCTAGAAGAGAAGCAACGCAATGGTCGAGAAGCTAGAAGTGATCAAGAAGTGATCCTGAAACTACTTACGTTCAAGCATAACACAAGAACCGTGTTCACTTCCCGGACTCCGCCGTAAAGAGACCATCATGGCTACACACGCGGTTGATGAATTTTAATTAAGTCAAGTGTAAAGTTCTCTACAACTGGACATTAACAAATTCCCATCTGCCACATAACCGCGGGCACGGCTCTTGAAAGTTTATACCCTGCAGGGGTGTCCCAACTTAGCCCATCACAAGCTCTCATGGTCAATGAAGGATATTCCTTCTCCTGGGAAGACCCGATCAATCTCGGAATCCCGGTTACAAGACTTTTTGACAATGGTAAAACAAGACCAGCAAGACCGCCCGATGTGCCGACAATCCCGATAGGAGCTGCACATATCTCGTTCTCAGGGCAACACCGGATGAGACATCCTACGAGTAAAACCAAACCTCAAGTTTCCCCGAGGTGGCCCCGCAGTCTACTCGGTTCGGACCAACAATTAGAGAAGCACTGGCCCGAGGGGGGGGGTTAAATAAAGATGACCCTCGAGAGCGTGACTCCCAAGGGAAAAGTATAGGTGGTGGTGAGGCAAATGGTAAAACCAAGGTTGGGCCTTGCTGGAGGAGTTTTATTCAAAGCGAGCTGTCAAGGGGTTCCCATAACACACAATCGCGTAAGGAATGCAAAATCAAGGAACATAACACCGGTATGAAGGAAACTAGGGCGGCAAGAGTGGAACAAAACACCAGGCATAAGGCCGAGCCTTCCACCCTTTACCAAGTATATAGATGCATTAATTAAGATAATAGATGTTGTGATATCCCAACATATCCATATTCCAACATGGAACAAACTTCAGCTTCACCTGCAACTAGCAACGCTATAAGAGGGGCCGAGCAAAGCGGTAACTTAGCCAAACAACGGTTTTTTAGGAAAGGTGGGTTAGAGGCTTGACATGGCGAAATGGGAGGCATGATATAACAAGTGGTTGGTAGCGCGACATAGCAATAGAGCAGACAACTAGCAAGCAAAGATAGAAGTGATTTCGAGGGTATGGTCATCTTGCCTGAGATCCCGCAAGAAAGAAGAACGAGTCCATGAAGAAGACAAACGGACGATGTCAAACGAATCCTCACAACTCCGGAACGGAACCGAAGCTAACGAGAGAAGCAACCCGGAAAGAAGCAAACAACATAGTAAACAACCATCACATAATCAAGGCATGATGCGCAAACAAGTATGATGCATGTCCGGTTTAATGAGGCATGGCATGGCAAAGTGCACAAACAACACTAAAAATTAAGTGGAGCTCAATATGCAACGAGTTGCATATTGACGAAACACCACATTCAAGTTATTTAGTTTGATCTCGTTTATGTACCCAACAATTTTAAATGTTGTTAAGCATGGCAAGAGGTGAAGCATAAGTAAAATACACAGTTAGGCATTTTAAATGAGGCCAGAAACATCAAAAAACAATTCCGGAAAATCCCCATATGCATTTAGCAATTTAAAGCAAACAACAATTTTAAACATATTAAATGTTGTTGTCATGACGCGGATGACATGTGCAAGTTTTATGCAATTTTATGAAAATGTTAACATGAGCATTAATAAGCATTTGTCACCATGGTGGAAAGAAAGGATGCCACGGCGATGAATCTGAAAATGATGCCACAGCAACATTCCGGTAACTTGATTGAGATGTCGGTGCAAAAGAGAGTGCGACGGGAGCGGGTCATGTGATGAACGGTGGGGTGCTCCCGGTTACCAGGTTCCCACGGGTTAGCGGCAAACAAGGACGACCGAGCAAGTGACAACTCGGACACGGTGCAAACATAGGGTGCAACTCATACAACACATCACATGCATGCGGTCCACGGGCATCGTTCCGGCGGTTATACCTTTGAAGCGTGCATTTTCGGAACAGATCAAGTTCGTCAAAGGAAGTAGACGTTCTCGCGATGGTAGTAAAAGTAGATGTTCACGGCGATGGCAGTAGAAGTAGTGGTACTATCGGTCCTCGACGGTAGTGGTACACGTTTCGAAGAGGAACTTGATGAATCTGAGTAACTTGGGGTCGATGGTAGTCGTTCACGTTCATAGCTACACGAGTTTCCGTAGATGTTCGGGATCACCGCGAGGAACTTGACGTATTGTTGAGCTTGGCATCTGAGGAATCCCGCGTAGTCGTACACGAGTCATAGTCGAACTGGACGGTTTCGTTACACGGTTCTTCGTAGACGGTAGTCGTACACACATTAAGAGAGGGACTCATCATAACCAAGTACTTGGCATTCCGGTGTGGTAGTCGTACTTGCGGTCTTGACGGTACAACATGAAGCAACACAAGGGCCTCGGGTGGACAGCAGCAAGGAGGCGATGGTGGTGGTCGAACGAGGCAGGGGCAGCTCGACACGCGCGCTGTGAGGAGGCCATCGAAGCCATGGTGGTGATCGGAGGGTCGGAGGCATTCAAGAGGTTGACGCAGCCAACTCCTTCGGGCTGGAACACAACGGGACAGGAGCACGGCGACGTGCGGGAAGAGCTGCTGCAGCAGGGCGTCGGGGTCGCGCACGGGGTGGCCTTCGGGAGTGATGCAGGGGTGCAGGCGTGCATTGAGAGGAGCCCTGCACGATTGGAGGGGTCGCCGGCGCTGGGATCCGGGCAGCAGAGGTCGGGGACAAGGACGGAGATGCGCGACGCGGCTCCTCTGGCCCATGGCAGGCAGACGGCGAAGGGCTTGGTAGCAGGGACGAAACGGAGGGAGGCCAGGCACTTGAGGGCGTGGTGCGGATGGACAGCGCCGGGGACGAGGTGCAGGAGAGGAGAGGCGCTCAGGCCAGGCATGGGGGCGAGGGCTCCTGCGGGAGGAGGACAAGGGGGGCCGAGCGGGACTCTTCCCTGGTGCGTGTGGGTGGCGGCGATAGCGGGAGGAGAGGGAGACGAGTGAACGAGGGAGAGAGGGATGGGGATCGAGCAGAAAGAGTCTGGCGGCACGAGGTGGAGACGAGGGAGAGATCAGAGATGCTCGCTAGGGTTCTGGAGGGAGTGGGCCTTGGAGGCTGGCCTAGTATAGAGGGGGGCTGCGCCTAGGGGGAGGGCGCCGGCTGGGCCTTGGGCCATCTCGATGGAGGAAAGAAAAGAAAAAACCAGGAGGCCTAGCAGGTTGGATTGAAAGAAAAGAAGGGAAAACATATTTTCCTTTACTATTTACAGAAAGGTGATAGAAGCAAAATATTTATTTGGAGGGTCAAATAAATACAAGTTTAGTTGGAAACTAGCATGGAGCTACTTTGACAAATTTCAAAGTTCCACAACTGGAATTTAAGTATTTGGAGAAGGATCAAGGACTTAGACTATTAGAAAACGAGAGAGATTAGAAATGCAAGTTTGTTTGGGTTGATTCCATACGAATGGAAATTTATTGTAGCTCCCTAATATATTGGGAGGATATGTTCTAAAGAGAAATCACCATTATGAATATCCCTCGATTTAAATGGACCGAAGATCCATATGATTTATTTAGTTGAGTTGTAAAAGAATTAATGATATGATACATGATGACATGATGCAAAGCAAAAATCTGCAATGATGAATGCAACAAGCAAAACAAATCACATGACGATAACTCGGAAAACATGGAAGGTGTCTGAAGCTCCGGTCTTGGGGCGTCACATCCGGCCCATGTTACATAGTCCGGATGCCCGAGGACCCCTTAATCTAGGACTCCCTCAGTAGCCCCTGAACCAGGCTTCAATAACGATGTGTCCGACACGCAGATTGTCTTCGGTATTGCAAGGCGGGTTCCTCCTCCGAATACTCCAAAACAGCCTTCGAACACATAAAACGTGTCCGGCTCTGCAAAACAGGTAACCCCCCCCCCCACACACACAGAGTATAATATTTTATGAGTCCAATCCACTGACCACTTTTGTAGCATGACATCACGTTGCTGCCCGGCCATTATTTCGAACTGTTTTTAGCCTCCCGCTCCATGTTTCAAGATGCGGTTTTATTGGCACGTCTTGTCGAAGCAGAGATTGTGTCCCCTTATTGCGGGATTCTCATCAATGCGGGCGTGGGCAATCCAACCGTGCTGTCTGCGCAACCCTTAGGGAATAGGCGAGTTTTAAGGCGAGTGGGGAGGCACTTGATATTCATAGCCTTTATAAATGGATAAGGATTTCACCTTTTCACCCACGCCTTCTTTCTCTCTGCCCATCCATTCTCGAGATCCAGCGCCCAAGCTTCCACCCTTTTCACCCCAAAAAGCACTCCAGCCATGTCCGGATCTGGAGCGCAGGGCAAGTGGATGGTTTCCTCGGTCAAGGAGAAGGACATCACCAAGCTCCGGGAGGCCGGGTACTTGGCCAAGGAAATCGCCCACCGGCTTCCAGCAAAGGGGCAGATCATCCCCACCCTGGAGCCCCATGAGAGAGTGGTATTCATTCCCCACTTCATCCATGGATTGGGATTCCCTCTCCACCCATTCGTTCGTGGACTTATGTTCTACTACGGGCTAGATTTCAATGATCTGGCCCCCAACTCCTTCCTCAACATTTCGGCATTTATTGTCGTGTGCGAGGCCTTCCTCCGCATCCCACCCCACTTCGGATTGTGGTTAAAGATCTTTAGTGTGAAGCCGAAGGTGGTGGGCGGTCAACACGCAGAGTGCGGAGGCGCCATGGTGAGCAAGATGCCCAACGTCTCATGGCCCAAAGATACCTTTGTGGAGACCGTCAAAGGGTGGCAACAACAATGGTTCTACATTACAGAGCCTCGCGACGCCACCTGGGCCATGGCTCCCGAATTCCAGTCTGGCACCCTGATGCGGCTCACCTCCTGGCTAGAGAAGGGCCTGGACTGGTCTTCATCGGACGAGCTAACAGCGCATCAGACGCGCATCAGGATCATGGTAGACAAGAACATCAAGCTTGTCAATGTGATGTAGGTGATGCTTGTTCGCCGGATCCTTCCGTGCCAAAGCCGGACATGCCATTTGTGGGAGTTCGATCCAGCCAAGCACCAGACCTTGCAACAGTTCTTCAGCACTACACACGAAGACATCTGGAAGGTGCTCTTTAAGGCCAACGAGACGTGGCCGGCGTCGACCAAGGACCGTGGGCACGACCTGGCCCATCCCGCCAGTTCGGTAAGTTTTTCGTAGTTCAAGGTGTATCCTTTACTTGCATACTCAAGGAAGACGCCTAAGCTTCCCCATTTATTTTTTCAGGGCTGGACAAAGAAGGCGGAGCGGATCTAGTGTCTAGCTCCGCTGCCCGAAAACCTAGCAATCCCTCTTCTGATGAAGATGCTAGTTCCGGCACCCTACCAAGCGCCGGAGAAGAAGGCCAAGAAGAAGGCCAAGGAGACCAGGAGCGGTCTCCGCCATAAGGGCACTTCGGACGTGATGTCCGAAGACGCCGAGACCCACTCCTCCCACACCGAGGACAACGAGGAGGAGGAGGAAAGCAACTCTCCCCCGGAGGGAGGAGGAAGAAAAGGCCGGCCTCCATGCATCTGGAGGCAGAGGCGTCCACGAAGGGGAAGGTCTCCCCCGCGGACAACTCCGCATGGGACATTGATAGCAGCTCCGAGTGGCGTCCCAGGGATAAGCCCCTGGCCGAATCGTAAGTACTCAAAGACGCACACATATATCCAGCTCCTTTAATTCATGGTTTTAACATGTTGAATTATGCGCTGCAGTATGGCTCGTTCCGACCTCCAATGATCCTCATCTTCGGGGAATTCGCTGGATCCGAAGGTGAGGGACAGCGGGTCCCTTCCGGCGGCCTCTTCTCCCAAGGCCATGGATGACACCGAGGTGCTATCCCGAAGGATCACCCCAGGCCAGGGAGAGATGCAGGAGGCCATCAGGGTGGCGCCAGAGGGTGAACCCTCGGCCGCCGGACACATGGGGGAGCAAATCCCCATGGAGACCAGCGATGGGGGCCATATCCAACCTGGCCCCCAGCCGAATACAATCGCAAAGACCTATACAGCTCCGGAATCCGGCAAGCAGCCTCCTTCAAAAGAAGGAGGTGCGTCGATTCCACCAGTAACCTCTGTCCATCCAGAGGCACCAGATATTCTACTGGAAGCGCTGCGAAGCGCTTCCATTGTTGAGGAACACCGTACCCTCATGGGTACGGTGGTTGAGAGGATCCAGTCTGCAAAGAGCAGATTGACCGAAGCCTGCACAAGCCTTCTAATAGGCTTTGAGGTATGAAAACACAATTTATGCAAAAGGAATGTCATAGTATAGACAGTAGCCCCTGAGACACTATCCGGTGTTCGAAAAGAAAAGCCAGACAGAGGATCAACTAATTTTTGCAGGAGATTAACCATACGTGTCTATGTGAATAAGCAGGCGTCTTTGCTGGCTATGACCCCTCATGCTGCTGAGGTCTTCGAACTGAAGCAGGGTCTGGAGCAGACCGAGGAAGAGCTCGGCCACGTGAAAAACAGCTGGAGGACCATCAAGGTATGAAATGACCTTGTGTAGATTTAGAAAGGATGAATGATTTGTGCTGACCATAGTGGCATGATATTTTGTAGGAGCGGCGACCGAGGTGGAGACCCTCAAGAAGGCGCTGGCCGAAGCCCAGGAGAGAGCGGCAAAAGAACAAGCCGCTCGTGAAAAACATGAGGCCAGGGTTGCTGAGGTCCAGCATGAGCTCCAGGACGCCGTGAAGAAATATGAGTACTTGGAGCGCAATATTGCGGACCAAGAGTCCAAACTTGCCAAGGCCCGCCAAAGCGCACACGACGCCTGGTTTGAAGCCCAGGGTGCCCTCCAAGAAATCCAGGAGGCCAGAAAAATCATGATGGGTAAGGTCTTTATTTTGCAGAGCAAGTATGTGAAGAAAAGGTTCCTCTTACTGACCCGGATTTGGAGTTCTCTAGGGGCGTTTGCGGATCTGCCGCGTAGTGTTGCCGATGCTGCGGAGTTCTTCCGAGCCGAAGAGGGGAGCTCAACGGAGAAGTTGTTCTGGTTGCAATACCTTGCGCAAGAGCATCCGGTGCCCTTTAGCTATCAGCTAACATCTAATTGAACTGCATAGGGTGGCCGAACTGGCCATGAAAGATTTGATAATACGTCTATGGCCTGCCGAATCCATACCTAGCAGCTACTTCAGGCTTGTGAAGCGGCTGGTCGATGCCTGCCCTCGGCTTGATGCCATCAAGCGGTCGATCTGCATTGAAGGTGCGCAGATGGCCTTCGCCCGTGTCAAGGTGCATTGGGCGAAGATGGACGTTGTCAAGCTCGTGACCGAGGGACCGCCCGCGGGCAAGGAGCACCGCACGCCCGAGCGGCATTTTGATGATGTCCTGAAGGGATCCAACATTGTAGAGGACCAGTGTTCAAAAGACGTTATCTTTGAGTGAAGTCATTCATGTTATCCCTTCCTGTATTATGAAACAGAGCCTTTATGTAATATAATGTTTCTTGTTTGAAAATTTTACCTCCTGTGCGGCCGTTTTGTTAAATCTGAGAGTTGGCCAGTTGTCGGCTTCAGCCCCCACGTAGGTAGTACGGGGGTGTTCGGGATGGAATCTAAACACTCTTGATCCAAGAGTTTGGTCCTTGAAGGAGGTGTTTAGCGCAACGAACCAGGCAATCGGACTATGTGGATTTATCACCCTCACTTAGCCATAGGAGTTTGACAATAGAAAAGTAGGCGCAACCCCTAGTGAGTATATAATCTGGACTAGGGTATTGTAGACACCTGATCGGGTAGAGGCCGATTCGTCGCATAATGCGGAAAAAATCGCAAAAGAGTTTTAACCTCCGAATAGCTGACCAGCTCTCGCCGTATCATGATAGTCAGTTTTCGACTTTCTCTACTGAGGTGTTTGCTCGGATAAACCAGAAACACAATCGTAGTAGTTCTCCCTTTTGTCACATCCCTAGTTCTGGTAATGCTTAGTTCTAGCATCTTGTGTTGCATCATGTCTAAGTTTTAATTAAACTTGAAATGGGGACTTATAAACCCTAGCAGCAACTGAAATACAACTAGGGTCAAATTAAATCTTTTCCATCTACCCAAAATGGCCTTTAGAAAAGTTCATCAATTTTGGAATGGGTGAAAAGTTCTCCCAAAAATGATCTATCATTGTAGTATCTTAAATGAGCATTTTGTCCGTCTTCTCCATGAGCATTTCGTGCGACTTAATCTAGAAGTTGTTCCCTAGGGATTCTTGTGCTCTCAATTTCCTCGATTATACTATAAGCATTCAAACAGTGGATTCACTCTCCACTGCTGAGCTTTTCCCCCGTTACCAGAATCATTCCTAGCATTTGCATTTTTGTTCCCAGCTTGCACCGCCATTGTGCCATCCTACCCTAGACTACCCTTCTCAGTAATTACTTGTCGGGATTATCTTCAAAAGTGGTCCTTCCATGGGTCCCATCCATTTCCGGTGATAAGAAAAAAATCATCCATTGCGTTATCTTCAACAAGGTAGTCCACATCATCCATTCTAGTATGAGTATGCCATCCCTTCGAGCTCTTTCAACCCATCGATTATGATTTGCCTTAGGCTGGTATAGAGAGTTTCAATGATCTATGTATCGAAAGTAATTCTTTTTGCCACTTAAAGGAATAACTCTATGAGACACCTTCTCTAAGGTGTCCCGTCATGGAATCATGGCAATTATTTCATCGCTATCTTGAAACCATGCACCATCCTACTCTAGTGTGGGATTGTTGCCTACCAAATTGAACCCTTGTCATCCCCTTGCTCCCATTGCTCCTGATGTGTGTTCTGCGTCTCAACTCGAGAGATATTGTTATGTCTCATTCCGTGAGTTGATCGTCAGTTGTTCGATCCTCGAGAAGATCGATTCTTATAGAGTCGGTTTCTGTCATCATTGTGCTGGATGAAGATCTCGAAAGCAAAGACGTCAAGATCAACATGAAGCATTGGGTCATGAAGATAGTATCAGATTGTGTCCCCTCTGTCTTCTTACCTCACGTCTTGAATCTTGGGATGAGATTCTTGTTTAGTGGGGGTGAGTTGTCCCATCCCTAGTTCTGGTAATGCTTAGTGCCAGCATCTTGTGTTGCATCATGTCTAAGTTTTAATTAAACTTGAAATGGGGACTGATAAACCCTAGCAGCAACTGAAATACAACTAGGGTCAAATTAAATCTTTTCCATCTACCCAAAATGGCCTTTAGAAAAGTTCATCATTTTTGGATTGGGTGAAAACTTCTCCCAAAAATGATGCACACATCTCTAGGACATTTCTGGATTTTGGAGTTAATTCATAAGTATTTGAATATGGACAATTAAATTATATAAATATTTTTAAATGTCCAAATAATCTTGAAAGCATTTGAGGGCTCTGGGAAATAATTTTCCCAAGTGCCACAAATATTTTTGAGCATTTTACAAAGTGGTTTGGCATTTTTGCTAAATCAAAACCAATTGCAGAAAATAGAAAACAAAACAGAAATAGGAAAAGACAGAGAGGAGAGAAACCTCATCTAGGCCTTACCTGGCGGCCCAGTTGGTGGCCCAGCCCACCAGGCCTTCTGCCAGTCGTCTCCTACCTCTTGCCAGTGGGCAGGAGGTCGCGTGCTCGCCGCGCGCCGGCACACGCGCAACCACCTCCTACTTGCCGCTTTGCCCTGGCCTTCCCTGGTGCGGCTACGCACCATCCTGGACCTCTCCCACTCTCTCCCGTGCTTCTCCCCTCCTCTACTCTCTTTCCCTCTCGCGCCCGAGCGCAACCATCGCCACTGCTCATCGTTGTCGCGACCACCGCCTCCTCCTTGCCCTTCTGACATGCCCGAGAGCTACGCTCGACGTCCTCGTCCTCTCCACCGAGATGTACGACGCCGGAGGCCCTAGAACATCGCCATCGCCGTCGTCATCAACCTCTGCCCCAACGATCGCCGCCGTCAAATTCGTCGCCGCCCGGCCTTCCCCGAGCATGCAGAGCATTTCTTCGTGACCGTGGTGAGCCCCCGGTCATTTCTCCCTTAACCCCGATTTCTTTTGGTCGTCGTAGCCGTCGCCCCCTTGTTTACCGTAGCCGCCGCCGCACGGGCTCGTCGCCGGCGAAGCCCCGGTGACCTTTTGGTCCCGTGCATGCGTCTGTTGCACTCGCAACGTCCCGTAGAGCAAAACTAGCGCGATAGCCGGCTCGTTTGCAAGTCGCAGCGCCAACTCCACACCCACCCGAGCTCCGGCCGCCGCAAACCTCATCGTCGGCGCTGCTCCCGGCCACCCCAGCCTCCGCCACCACCACCGTTGGATGCGCCACTCCACCCTCTTCCCGTAGCTGCTCCCTGCGCACCAAAAGAGCCCCTGTAGGTGGATCCCGACGCGCTCCGCTGCGTCCGGCCTCGCCGGCGGCTAAACGCCGGCGGGTTGACCGCTTTGACCGGCAGGGTTTGACCCCGTCTGCCCAGGGGTTTGACCCCTCTCTCACACTAACATGCGGGCCCCGCCCGGCTAATTAATCTAGTTTAAGTTTAAACTTAATTAGTTTAACCTAGGTTAGTGCTAATTAAACTAGGTTAGTTTAGCTAGCTACTGACACGCGGGCCCCACTGGTCAGGTTTGACCTGACCAGCCCTGTTGACCGCTGACATCGCAGTGACATCATGCTGACGCAGTAATTCTTTCTGGAATTTAAATAAATCTTAAATGGTTTATTTATTTCAGAAAATGTTATAAACTTCTAAAAATCATAGAAAATAAACTATAGCTCAGAATGAAATAATTTATATATGAAAAATGATCAGAAAAATATGAAGAATCTGTTTATGCCATGGTCATGAATGTTTGAATAAGTTAACCTCACTGAATAGGACAAATGATGATTAGGGCAATTTATGAAATAACATTTGGAGTTGGAATCTGATCTTGTTTGAGTTCCACTTCAATTAAATTGGCTAGATATTGCATTAGGTGAATTCAGTACCTTAATATGACATGTCATTCATGTGAATGTGCATTGTATTGATTGTGTTCCTTCTTTGCTAGTCGGTGGTTGTTCCCCCTCAGTAGACGTATGTTCCGACAATGAGTTCGATGACACCGATGAAGAGCTATAATATCTTTAGAAGTGCCAGGCAAGCGAAACCCCCTTGTTCATTCCGATACAATCCCACTCTCTCGCTACTGCTCTCTTTTACTGCATTAGGAAAACAGCGATTCAACTGCTACATGCTGCGGTAGTTGAACCCCTTTCCTCTGCATGACTTGTCATTGCCACAGTAAATAGATGAAACCCACTAGCATGAGTAGGAGTTATTTGAGCCTTGATGTGCCTACTCATTCATGCTTGTTGTCATGCCTGCTACTGCTTAGAGTGGAGTCAGGTCTGATTCATCGGGATGAATTGGTATGTGGTGAACATGTCCTACTGTTGAGAGCTAAGTGTGTGAACACGATTTGGTAAAGGTAGTGGTGAGAGGCCATGTAGGAGTACATGGTGGGTTGTCTCATTGCAGCCGTCCTCAGGAACCGAGTTCTGTGTTTGTGATCCATGAACAGTTACTACCACACATTGGAATGCTTAAGTGCCCCTCTCGACTTATTAATCAACATGATCTCTATCTAGGAGTTGCAACTAGTTTCTGGTGTTTGTAGGTAGTGTTAGTAGTCTACCAAGTGGCACCCGGTACAGGTGGGCTTGGGACAGACTAGGCACCGTGGCATGGTGTACCAAGCGTAGATCCATCCGTCGAGGTGGGCTTGGGAACCCTACACACATCGTTTGGGGCCGTGAGCGACACCCTGGCCGGATCTCCTTGCAGATGGAACCCGAATAGGCGATAAACCTGGACTAGAGACTTGTGTGGTTAGTCAGGTCGTGGTCGACTCCCTCGCCAGGCTTCCGCTTGAAGGTTGCCGAGATACACGACGTGTACATGGTGGTAAGTGGCGAGAGCGTGTGTGAAGAAGTACACCCCTGCAGGGTTAACATCATCTATTCGAATAGCCGTGTCCGCGGTAAAGGACTTTTGGGTTGCCT
Organism: Triticum urartu; assembly: GCF_003073215.2. Lineage (NCBI taxonomy): Eukaryota > Viridiplantae > Streptophyta > Magnoliopsida > Poales > Poaceae > Triticum > Triticum urartu. The sequence continues at coordinate 109,333,977 of NC_053022.1, forward strand.
GTATAGTTCATACACAAGTGAAAGTGGATACTCTAAAATGCGCAAGATAAGCGTGAGTGCTATGGATGGCGTTCTCGTAGGGAGACATGAGCGGATCCATAGTGGTGTATTGATATGGTGAATATGTGGACTCGTGTGCGCCACCTCAAACGAGTTGCTTGCAGTCGTAGTTCAGGTTAGCCACTGAGTCAAACCTGGCTTGCTGCAGTTAAACTCCACCACCACTTTATTGATACCGATGCATATGTAGATAGTTCTGATGTAAGTCTTGTTGGGTACATTTGTACTCACGTTTTCTTAATTTATGTTTTTGCAGAGGGACTTCATTCTCGCTAGTAGTTCCGTGTGGACTTCGATGTTTAGCTTGATACCTCAGCTACGATCTTGTGCCCTTGGCAGGATCTGATAGATAGTCAGGCTTCTCAGCCTTTTTCATTTGTAGATGTCTGTACTCAGACATGTTAAGCTTCCGCATGCGCTTTGACTTGTATGCTCTAAATGTTGGGTCATGGGACCCATGTTTGTAATATCTCGCTCCTCGGAGCCTAATGAATAAATACTTTGAGTTGTAGAGTTTTGTGGTGATGCCATGTTGTATTTACACATATCGGGCATATTGTGTGTATGATTGAAATGCTTGGTATGTGTGGGATCCGACAACCTAGTTGTTTATCCTTGGTAGCCTCTCTTATGGGGAAATGTAGTCTAGTGCTTCCACTGAGCCATGGTAGTCTGCTACAGCCCGGTTTACCAGAGTCCTGCTAGCCTAGTTACTATTGCTCCAGAACACTTAGATTGGTCGGCATGTGATCCACTTCGTTCCTGTGTCTGTCCCTTCGGGGAAATGTCACGCGGTGATTTTCGGAGTCCTGCTAGCTTGCTACAGCCCGGGTTCCCGGAGTCCTGTTAGCCCAGTTGCTACAGCCCGGATTCACATGTTGATGACCGACACGTTTGAGACTGGGTCATGTATGCCTTTCCCCGTAAGTTAGTGCCACTTTTGGTTCACGACTAGTCATGTCGGCCCGGGTTCTCTGTCATATGGATGCTAGTGACACTATCATATACGTGAGCCGAAAGGCGCAAACGGTCCCGGGCCAGGTAAGGTGGCACCTGTGGGAATACCGTGTGTGAGGCCTCAAAGTGATATGATGTGTTACATGCTAGATCAGTGTGACTTAGAATCGGGGTCCTGACAGCTTTACTACCCTAGCCGATAGGACGTAACGTAAGGTAGCAAGCAGAGGAGCCGGGCAACCCAACTATTGACCAAAGACATGATTCGGAGCCGGTGCATATAATGCCAAAATTTAGGGTGCCGAACTGTACTGTAAAAAGTGTTTGGACTTTGTTGCCGTAGTATGGACCATAATGAAGCCCCTGGCGAATTAAAGTGTACCAAAGTGTACGGGTGCAATCGATAAGAATATCGAAATAAAATGAAGTAGTAAGCTAGGGCCACGTAGGTTGGGCTGCAAACTGTTTCCATTATAATTTGATTAATACGTTAAAGCATATTTGTACAAATAGTGCGATAAGCGACCTAGCTATTTAACATGCCCAGACCAAGAGGGAGCTGCGTGCGGGTCCTGAACACGGGTAGAATGATCGTCAAAAAGAACATCTAGAGATTCCCCCACACGTCAGTACTGCTTGCCGCCTTGGTATATCTATCCTTCGAAAGGACCGATGATCAGGCTGTCGGGAGGGGCCTGTGAAAGAAAATACTAAAAGTAGTAAAAAGGAAAAGGAAAAAGTATGTGTGGGAGCCGTATAATGGACCACAATCAAGTTACGCCTCCGTCTATGCCCATGGTATTTTGAGTGCGTAGTTGTGTACGCGCGGTACGTACACTGCCATTTGGTTGGGACTGAGACGGAGGCCGAATTGCTAGTCGAGCTCCTGACGAGCTGGACTATCCTACTGCAGAGTAGTCCGGACTCATTTGACAATGTCCGAGAGCTTGGCCACCGACTTAAGGTTCTGCTTGATAAGGACGCTCTATACTTCTGCTGCTAGGGTCGCGGTGTGCTCCTCAGTACGGAGGGAGCGCTCTGTGTTTCCATTGACTGTTATGACACCGCATGGTCCAAGCATCTTAAGTTTGAGATAAGCATAGTGTGGCACCGCATTGAATCGAGCAAATGCAGTTCGTCCAAGTAGTGTGTGATAGCCACTACGGAAGGGGACGATGTCGAAGATCAATTCTTCACTTTGGAAGTTGTTCGGGGATCCGAAGACAACTTCCAATGTGATTGAACCCGTGCAACGGGCCTCTACACCTGGTATTACTCCTTTAAAGGTAGTTTTTGTGGGCTTGATCCTTGATGGATCGATGCCCATTTTGTGGACTATATCCTGATAGAGCAGGATGAGGCTGATGCCACCATCCATGAGGACTCGCGTGAGGTGGAATCCATCAATAATTGGGTCAAGGACCAGTGTGGCTAAACCGCTGTGACAGATACTAGTCGAATGGTCCCTGCGATCGAAGGTGATCGGGCAGGACGACCATGGGTTGAATTTTGGGGCGACTAGCTCTATCGCATAGATGTCCCTGAGCGCACGTTTGCGCTCCCTCTTAGGTATATGAGTAGCGTATATCATGCTCACCGTTTTAACCTGGGGGGAATTCTTCTGTCCCCTTGTGTTCGGCGGACGGGGCTCCTCGTCTTCATTCTTGCTTTGCGACCCCTTCTCGTTGTCTTTGGCATTTAACTTGCCGGCCTGTTTAAAGACCCAACAACTCTGGTGGGTATGATTGGCTGGTTTATCAGGGGTGCCATGGATCTAACATGGACGATCGAGTATGCGGTCCAAGCTCGAAGAGCCCAGATTGTTCCTTTTATATGGCTTCTTCCGCTGACCGGACTTGGAGCCACTGAATCCGGCGTTGACCGCCGTGTTGTCAGTATTGTCACTGTTGTTTCGACGCTTATGCCTGTTGCGTCTGGGCTTGCCGTTGCTATTCTTGGCTTCGGAGGTGCCAGGTTTGCTTGCATTATGATTGCTACAGGCTAGCCAACTATCTTCGCTTGCACAAAAGTGTGTCATAAGTGCCGTAAGGGCTGCCATGGACTTCGGCTTTTCTTGGCCGAGGTGTCGGGCGAGTCATTCGTCGTGGATGCTGTGCTTGAAGGGTGCTAGGGCTTCGGCATCCAGGCAGTCGACGATCTGGTTCTTTTTAGTTAAGAACCTTGTCCAGAATTTCATGGTTGTCTCTCCGGGCTATTGAACTATGTGACTTAAGTCGAAGGCATTCGGGGGTCGGACGTATGTGCCTTGGAAGTTGTCGCGGAAGGCGTCTTCCAAGTCCTCCCAGCTGCACATGGAGTTTTCGGGCAGGCTGTTCAACCAGTGCCGAGCTAGTCCCTTGAGTTTTAGCAGGAGGTATTTGTCGGATTTGGTGTTCCGGCAAAACCCTTGAGGTTCGAACAATGGGGTGCGCACAAAGATCTCTCCTCTCCCTTGCGCTCTCCCTCACCGTGATCTCAAGGCTCTGCGCGTCAAACTCGCAGAACAAAGGGACACAAGATTTATATTGGTTCAGGTCACCGATGTGGTGTAATACCCTACTCCAGTGTGGTGTGGTGGATTGCCTTTTGGGCTGAGGATGAGCAGTTACAAGGGAAGAACAGCCTCCTGAGGAGAGGTGCTCTTGTGCTTGGTGAGTTTGTGTGGATGAGGATTATCTAATGGCCATGGATCAGTCGCCTCCTACTGTGGTGGCTAGCCCTATTTATAGAGGCCCTGGTCCTCTTCCCAAATGCTGGCGGGAAGGGATGCCACAACGGACAAATTTGAAGGGAGACAACTAGTACAAGTTATCCTGACTAAAGGTGGTCTTCGCCTGCCAAAGGCTCTGGTGGTGACGCCGTCCTGGGCTCCACAGTGACCTCCGTCCTGCCGTCCTGTTGTTCTTGGTCTTGTTGCACTGATATGGAAACCTTTGCCTAATACCTCGGGACTCCTCGCCTGTGCTTGCCTCTTTAACACCAAAGAGGAAGCGAGGACACTGTGCGCGTTGGCGCCCGCCTGGCCCCGGTCGTCATGGATTGCATCAGAGGAACCTCGCGAGGTGCCCCTTGCCTTGATCTCTCCATACCTCGCGAGCCAGCCTGGTGAGGCCGCCCCCGAGGAGGTCTTGTGTCATCCGCCTCACGAGGCTCGGCCCCTCGCAAGGGTCTTGAGTGTTTGCTGGTGAAGATGGGTCATACGGGGCCGCCGGCGGAGCCACACCGTGGGCTGCAGGCAAGCAAGTCTAGGACCCCCGTTCCCAGGATGCCGATAGTAGCCCCCGGGCCCAAGGCACGCTCGGACTTGGCTTTGAGGCGAAGCCAATGGGCAAGTGTGGAGAGTCGCGGGCCCCAACAGCCTGTGGCCTTGGTTGATGTGTGGTGATTGACGAGACATGGGCGGCCCTCCTTCCCCATGCAGCCTTGATATCCGCCTAGTTTGGCGGCCACTGTGACTTACATAGTTATTCCCCCATTGCCGGTTACATGCCCCTCCAACGCTCCCGCCTTTCCGAAACAATCACGTCCTCTTCCAATCTGTCCCGAGCTCGGCCCTCCTTGTTGCCATGGCGCGCCGAAGAACGGAGAAGGGGAAGAAGAAGTCTCAATCTTCAGCCGGGCCACCCCCGGTCGTTGAACCCGCCGTAGGACGGTCGTTGGTGCTCAACCAAGAAGCTATGGACAAGGTGCGCCCTGCGCTCGCCGCTGACTTCAACGAATGGGGGAGGACGGCGGCCTGGACCGCATCCCGCACCTCTGTCGACAAGACAGCCACCGAAGTCCAATTCTTCATCGACGCCCTGTGGGCTGGCCTGGTTCCTCCCTTCTCCGTCTTCTTCAACACCGTGCTCTCCCACTATCAGATCCATATGTTGCACCTAGATCCCCAATCAGTCTCCATTCTCGCCGTTTTTGCTTTCGTCTGCGAGGCCATGGTGGGCATTCCCCCTTCTGTGGCCCTATTGTGCCATTTCTTCTCGCTGCACCTGGCTAGCCCTCGGCAGTGCTTGGGATGCATGAGCTTCCAGGCCGTGGCTGCGACGGCTGGCTCGGGGATTGATTTTGAGCTTCCACCATCCACAAGCGAGTTTCAGACACGGTGGTTGTTTGTGGACGTCGGGGTGCTCAGCCCCTGCTCTCGCCCCCTTTGGCGCCCACCGTTTCCAGCTCTAGTCGGGGCCACGAGAAGCTCGCGGAAACCCGCCTTGCCTTCGTCTAGCTCCGGTTGAAGAGGGTGAAAGATCTTGGCGTGACTGCGCCCATGGTGATGAAGGAGTTCCTCCAACGCCGACTCGCCCCACTCCAGCGCCATTCCCGGCCGATGTGGGCCCTATCCGCCGGCCAGGATCGCATGAGGCTTCAGGAGTCGGGCCTTCCGCCCGAGGCACGAAGAACGGTGCTCGAGGTCCTGACGGGCCACCCCTCGCCAGTCGATATGCCACAGGAGGGCTGTCTTTTGGACTGCTGCTCAAACAGGGTGGAGTTCACGGGGCAGATGCCCCCTTCGATGAATGGGGGCTGCGTCCAGTCGGCCTTGAAGGGCCCCGCAAGAACACTATCTCCATGGTTCCCCTCCTTGCCGCCAGCGCCGAACTTACCCCAAGAGTGGATGCAGGGGGTGAGCACCGCTGGAGGCTGGAGGCGCGGGTGCTGAGGCGTCGACACCGCTCGAGGCTCCCAAGGTGCCATCCCATGGAGCCCATGACTCTTGCCCTGGGGTGACAGCTGAGGGGGCGACGCAATCTGCTGCTCCTGAGGCCGAAGCCTACGAGGTCTCAGCAGGTCATCATGAGGTGGCTCCCCTCAGCCCAGCACTCCCGAGGTCGTCTCCTCGGGCGCCTCACCAGCCGCGCCCTACGCTGGTTGCCGCGTCCAAGGCTTCGGCCAGCTCTGTCTGGACTTTGATGTGCTCCACAAGAGGAAAGGGTCTCCAAGCTACAGCTGTGATGCCTTCCGACTGTTGAAGCAGAGGAAGTATATCGCCATAGAAGAGTGAGTACCTTATCTTTGTAATTTCTCGAGTCCTGCTCCCCCTCCTGACTGTGGCTCCTCAGGGTCCCTTCTGCTAAGGCGGTGAAGTCTCCTGGAAAGCAACCTCCTCCCGCCTCGAATCCCCCGCTAGCCTTGAGCGTCCCAAGCCAGCATGCCGCACTCGGTGCAAGGTTGGCCAGAGAGGCAAACACGCTAGCCTGGCGCCTTGAGCCCGCGCCTTTGCCGTCTCTCCTTTGTGGCCTCGCTTGGGGTGCGACAAGTGTGTCAAGGGCTCCTCCTCTAGTTACGGAAGGCGGCTGGATGACTTCGATCCTGGCTTATTCTTTGAGCAACGGCCTCAACCCATCCAGGCCCCTGCCCAAGCCCGGTCGGCGACCTGGGAGGCACTAGCCCCCAACCCCCTGCTGAAAGGGGGTGAGCCGCTTCGGATCCCGTCGGCAACCCCTGCTGCGGGGGACGGACCCGGTCACATGCTTAAGTTTGCGCATGAGCGGAGTGTCATCCGCCACAAGCTCTTTCAGGAGGCAATGGGCGCAATGAGCCAGCTCAGCGGAGAACTTGTGGATGTTGACGCGTGCCTTGAGGCCGAGGGTGTCCGGCTGGTGGAGGGATGGCATCAACTGAAGGTGGCTATCAACCTTGGGCGCCTTCAGCATGAGCACGCCAATGCGAAGGCCGAGGCATCCCTAGCAACGTCGCGCAAGGCCAGCGCCCGAGCCTTGGAGGAGGCCAGGGAGGCAGACTGTCACCGCGCGATTGCCGAGGAGCCCAGGCGGGAGCTCCAGGCCTTGAACGCCTCCTTGGAGCAGCAGGTGGAGGCGCGCAAAGCCGCCTTAGCATTGATGAAGGGCGCACCATCCGATGAGGAGGAGGTCTTGAGGCGCGAAGAAGCACTGTTGCTGGAGGCCACAGAGCACAGCCTCGAGCTTGAACGGTTGGAGACGAGGGAGCGCCAAGTCACCCAAGCAAAGGATGGTGTCGGCTCGCGTGAGGCCAGGGCACAGGAGGAGGTCGACCGCAGGGTGGCCAAGGCTCGCACGGATCTTGCTGGCAGGTACAACCTGAAGCTGAAGCTCGTGGAAGCCGAAGCTGTGGGAAGGACCGCTGCCCTCAGGTCAGGGATGGCTGAGGAGGAATAGTGCGATAAAGCCGCCACAGCCGCCCTGATCTCAGTGCAGGCTGAGCTAGCCTCCACCCGTGCCGAGCTGCTCTCTCTTCAGTAGCGGGTTGACAGCGTCGAGTCCTTCGTGCAGCAGAGCAGGGAGGAGGCGCTTCGCCGACAGACGCTACTGCGCGAGCATGTTCCCATGCTTTGGGACCTCAGGACGAGGGCCAATCAGGCACTTGGTACCATCTGCGACGAGCATGCTCCCCATCCACACACTGAGAACTATGCCAGCCATCTTTGCTTCTTCGACGACGTCATGACATGCCTGGAAAGCCGATCTAAGAGGGCTCGCGAGCTTGTGGACGAAAAGAGCCGGGGCCTCCTCAGGCACACATTCTCCCGCGTCTTTAGCCATCTCCTAAACACCAATCCTGACTTTGATTTTGACGCCGCCATTACCCTAGTGCCTGAGGTCATCCGGGACAACCTGGCGCACTAGGTGGACGACAATGTGGACGCTCTAGTTAGGGACTTTGCTTCTGATGACGACGCGGTGGTGGTTGATGGCAGCGCGGTTGATGGCGGTGAAGACAGCGACAGCGACGGTGCCAGCAGCCTGTCCGGAAGTGATTCAGAAGACGAGGCGAGCGATATGTCCGGCTGAGCCCGCGCTCATTTATTTTGAACCTGCACGCAAAAGCTTGGGTACGGCCCCTCACAATGTAAGAGCATTTTGGGGAGGGGAAGCCCCTCATGTAAATAGACTACCACTTTATTCCTTAGGCTAGGCTTAAAGCGTGCTTTTGGTTGCTCGCGACACCCCTTGCGGGCTTGTTGCTGTAACTTACTTGGTTTAGTCGGGCTTCAAACTGATTTGGCAGCTGTGGATGTGAATTCCTTCTGAGAGGAGCCCCTCACGAGCTCGCGAGGTTTTGGTTTCCTGAGGGGTCCGCCGGTCCACCTCAGAGGGTCTCGCGAGAAGCGAGCGCCAGCAATGGCAAGGGGTGTGCACAGTGCGTGTACGCCGCTGCCAGCCCCCGCTCGCGAGGTGCTCGGAAGGGGGGAGGCAGCGGACGCGAACCTCAAACAAAACACGAATCCAGAAACTCACGAAATCAATACAAACGAGAAAGGATGCCCCCCACAATTGCCAATGAAATGCAACTTCAAATTCAAGATCAAAATCTGCAAGTCTGAGCTACAGAAAAGAGGTCAAAAGCAAATGGCCGCATCCGGCATCTAGCTAGTCTTCTTGTCTTCCCACCAGCATGGAGCCAAGTGCTTCCACTAGGACGTGGGCGGGAGCCCCCGAGGCCCGAGGGCGGCACTCCGAAGACTCTGGGCATGTACATCCCCACTCATTATTACGTGAGAGTGTCACGAGCGGAGACCTTCATAGGCTTGAGCCTTGCTTCATATCACTAGGCGAGGGCCCCGCCTTGCGCCGCCCTCGACCACCGTTGGGGCGTCCGGAAACCAGGACGATGCCAAGGGGCAAAGGGGACACTAGCAGCGCCCTCAGCGACCACATGCCCTCTACCGGGGGGAAGGCTCGCCAGTGCCTCCCCGGCAGAGGATCTACCTCCGGGCGACGCCTTGCTCCATGCGACGCGGGGAGGGGCCTTGCTCCCGGCTCCTCCCACGCAGCCCCCAATGCGCTTCTCCTGGTGGAAGGGGGCTGCCGTGATGGGGCCGCCATCCACCGTTGTGACCTGAATCACTTGCGACCCTTGGTTAGCGTAAGCCTTCTCCTGAGAGATTAGTGGTACCCTATAGCTGTTGTTGCCGGCGTGGTCGGCGAGGCTCCCAAGTGGCTCCTGGAAGGCCTCAACTTCCAGTGTCTCCTCTTCCCAACCCGGCTCGAGGATTGATCCGGGGTCATCTTCTGGCATGTACTCCTGGTCCATCATGTGGCGCACATAGGCCTCCGAAGCCGTCGCCCTGGAAACCTCGCTGAGGTGCCCCGCGCTCCATGTCGCTTGGCTCGGCGCGCCGCTCTGAGGATGGTAGGGCGGCATCCTGCCGGGACCGTAGGTGGCAATGATTATGCATGCGCCCATTGGGGGAGGCACAGGTGTGGTTGGGTGTCCGGCGCCGCTGGTTACGCCGATGCCGACGAAACCTCCTGGTGTGCCTGAGGGCGTGCAGGCGTGACGAGGCCCACCGTGCGATCCGGCCGCAGCCTGAGATGTAAGCAAGGAGCAGAAAGGCAGCGTACCCCTAGCTGCGGCATCCAACAGCTCGACAATGCGCTCCAACAATGCATCTTGGCCACTCTCCATCAGTCCGCACCACAGCAGCTCCCACGCCACTGTGAGCGCGGCCCTCATGTTCGCTTGTTCCCGTCGGGAGTGCGGTGCCATCGCCGCGGCATAGCTTGAGGCCCTTGCAGTGGCCCGTGCACGCTGTGGGGTAAGGGTGGAAGGCGTCGGACCAAGTCGCCCGCACCATGTGGCGTTTTACGGTGTGAGTGCCGCCTAGAGCGAGAAGTTGAGTTCTTCTTGGGTGGACGATACCGCCCGGCCTGGCCAGGCTGCCCAGTGGTCGGCGTCAGCCCTTGGGTCATCAGACATCAGCGCTGCAGAGCGCTGGCGGGTCTGCTGATGGAAGAGAGGCTTCGACGCACCCCTACCAGGCGCGCCAAATGTCGGATTTGGGGTTCCGGCAAAACCCTTGAGGTTTGAACACTGGGGTGCGCACGAAGATCTCTCCTCCCCCTTGCGCTCTCCCTCACCGTGATCTCAAGGCTCAGCGCGTCGAACTCGCAGAACAAAGGGACACAAGATCTATACTGGTTCAGGCCACCGATGTGGTGTAATACCCTACTCCAGTGTGGTGTGGTGGATTGCCTCTTGGGCTGAGGATGAGCAGTTATAAGGGAAGAACAGCCTCCTGAGGAGAGGTGCTCTTGTGCTTGGTGAGTTTGTGTGGATGAGGATGATCTGAATGGCCTCGGATCAGTCGCCTCCTACCGTGGTGGCTAGCCCTATTTATAGAGGCCCTGGTCTTCTTCCCAAATGCTGGCGGGAAGGGATGCCACAATGGTCAAATTTGAAGGAAGACAACTAGTACAAGTTATCCTGACTAAAGGTGGTCTTCGCCTGCCAAAGGCTCTGGTGGTGACGCCGTCCTGGGCTCCACGGCGACCTCCGTCCTGCCGTCCTGCTGGTCTTGGTCTCGTTGCACTGATATGGAAACCTTTGCCTGATGCCTCGGGACTCCTCGCCTGCGCTTGCCTCTTTAACACCAAAGAGGAAGCGAGGACACTGTGCGCGCTGGCGCCCACCTGGCCCCGGTCATCATGGCTTGCGTCACAGGAACCTCGCGAGGTGCCCCTTGCCCTGTTCTCTCCATTCCTCGCGAGCCAGCCTGGTGAGGCCGCCCCCGAGGAGGCTTTGCGTCATCCGCCTCGCGAGGCTCGGCCCCTCGCGAGGGTCTTGAGTGTTTGCTGGTGAAGATGGGCCGTGCGGGGCCGCTGGCGGAGCCACGCTATGGGCCGCAGGCAGGCAAGTCTGGGGACCCCCGTTCCCAGGACGCCGACAGTATTTGATGGCATGAAGATCATCACCGCGGGCCATATGAATATGGAGAAGAAAGTCCTCAATCCATACCGTGGGATCTATTGTTCCATCATATGATTCGATATTTACGGGTTTAAACCCTTCTGGGAATTCATGCTCCATTACTTCATCAGTGAGGTAGAGGGGGTGTGCGGTGCCTCTATGTCGGGCCAGGTCGCGACGTAGTTCGGATGGAGTTGGTCTGCGGCTTTCGGCCCGGGCTTGATTATGCTTTTCATGTTTGGCTTGATAGCCGCCATCGCTTGTTGGGGCATGCCACCGCGATCCGTAGATCGACCTGGCCGGACCTGCTCTATTCTTTAGGTCCTGTCGGAGGTCATATGTGTATCCCCGAGCCGTTGTGTCTCTACCTTTACAGCGAGATAGTTTAGGCCGGTGATCAGCTTGAGTTATCGTTTTGTCCCGGCCACATAGTGGTCGGTCAGCCACATTACGTGTTGTTGGTACGGGCTCAAGTACCTCGTCATCGGATTGAGGTAGCAGTTTATGCTTCGGGTAACTTTTGGTTGGGCGCACGAGGCCATATTCCTTAGCTGCCAGGACATTAGTCCATCTGTCGTTGAGTAGATCTTGATTAGCTTGAAGTTGCTGTTGTTTCTTTTTCAGACTCCTTGCAGTGGCTATTAGCCGTTGCTTAAAGCACTCCTACTTGAGAGGTTCCTCAGGAACGATAAAGTCTTCGTCACCGAGGCTCACCTCATCCTCAGAGAGTGGAAGGTAATTACTGTCCTCTGAGTCTTCGTTTTCAGCCTGTTCATCGGGGCTAACTTGCCCATCCTCCCGATCTTCTTGTTCATAGTTTTGCTCGACGGGGTTTTCTTGGTCTTCGGCTGAAGGAAATATGCCCTAAAGGCAGTAATAAAGTTGTTATCTATATTTCCTTATATCATGATAAATGTTTATTATTCATGCTAGAATTGTATTAACCGGAAACTTAGTACATGTGTGAATACATAGACAAACAGAGTGTCACTAGTTTGCCTCTACTTGACTAGCTCGTTGAATCAATGATGGTTATGTTTCCTAACCATAGACATGAGTTGTCATTTGATTAACGGGATCACGTCATTAGAGAATGATGTGATTGACTTGACCCATCCGTTAGCTTAGCACGATGATCATTTAGTTTGTTGCTATTGCTTTCTCCATAACTTATACATGTTCCTATGACTATGAGATCATGCAACTCCCGAATACCGGAAGAACACTTTGTGTGCTACCAAATGTCACAACATAACTAGGTGATTATAAAGGTGCTCTACAGGTGTCTCCGATGGTGTTTGTTGAGTTGGCATAGATCGAGATTAGGATTTGTCACTCCGTTTGTCGGAGAGGTATCTCTGGGCCCTCTCAGTAATGCACATCAATATAAGCCTTGCAAGCAATGTAGCTAATGAGTTAGTTACGGGATGTAGCATTACGAAATGAGTAAAGAGACTTGTCGGTAACAAGATTGAACTAGGTATTGAGATACCGACAATCGAATCTCGGGCAAGTAACATACCGATGGCAAAGGGAACAACGTATGTTGTTATGCGGTTTGACTGATAAAGATCTTCATAGAATATGTAGGAACCAATATGAGCATCCAGGTTCCGCTATTGGTTATTGACCGCAGACGTGTCTCTGTCATGTCTACATAGTTCTCGAACCCGTAGGGTCCGCACGCTTAACGTTCGGTGACGATTGGTATTATGAGTTTATGTGTTTTGATGTACCAAAGGTAGTTCGGAGTCCCGGATATGATCACAGACATGACGGGGAGTCTTGAAATGGTCGAGACATAAAGATCGATATATTGGATGACTATATTTGGACGTCGGAATGGTTCTGTGTGAGTTCGGGCATATACCAGAGCACCGGGAGGTTACCGGAACCCCCCGGGAGGTATATGGGCCTTATTGGGCCATAGTGGGAGAGAAGAGAGGGAGGCCTAGGAGGGGGTGCCCCCCCCTCAAGCCCAATCCGAATTGGGTGGGGGGCCGGCCCCCCTTTCCTTCCCCCTCTCTCCCCCTTCCTTGCACTCCTAGTCCAACTAGGGAAGGGGGGAATCCTACTCCCGGTGGAAGTAGGACTCCCCATGGGGCGCGCCATAGGAGGGCCGGCCCTCCCCTCCTCCACTCCTTTATATATGGGGGAAGGGGGCACCCCATAGACACAAGTTGATCATTGATCTCTTAGCCGTGCGCAGTGCCCCCCTCCACGATAATCCACCTCGGTCATATCGTAGTGGCGCTTAGGCGAAGCCCTGTTCCAGCAGCATCATCATCACCGTCATCACGCCGTCGTGCTGACGAAGCTCTCCCTCGACACTCTTCTAGATCGTGAGTTCGTGGGACGTCATCGAGCCGAACGTGTGCAGATCGCGGAGGTGCCGTAACTTCGGTACTAGGATCGGTCGATCATGAAGACGTACAACTACATCAAACGCGTTGTCATAACGCTTCCGCTTACGGTCTACGAGGGTATGTGGACAACACTCTCCCCTCTCGTTGCTATGCATCACCATGATCTTGGGTGTGCGTAGGAATTTTTTTGAAATTACTGCGTTCCCCAACAACGGCATCGCCGGAGTATTGTTGTCTCTCGTGCTGGTGTTGCTGTCTTTGTTGCCGCGTGATTTAGAGTGGCGCCATCAGTGTTTTGGTTGTATCTCAGGAGGTTTATCCTCTACTGGATATTTCTCATTATCGTCGTCACCCTCCTTGGGTGTATCCACCATGTACACGTCATATGAAGAGGTGGCCGTCCAGCGTCCGGTAAATGGCGGGTTTTGGGCCTGCTCTTCTGCGGCATCGTCGTCCATACCGTCAATGTCTTCGGAGCCGTAATCGAGCATGTCAGTTAAGTCCTCGATAGTGGCGATGAAGTGGGTGGTGGGTGGGACGTAAAATTCCCCGTTCTCAGCCCCTAGTCCGGGCTGGGCGTAGTTCGGACATTGCTCCTTCGTAATGACGATGGATCGCATCAAGTCCAGAGCCTCGCTTAAAGGCGAGGTTTGGCCAGGGAGAAGAGAATCCGTGGAGTACAGCGGGAAGGGGATTCCTCGGTCGAGCTCACACGATGCTGACTCCGAGAGTTCGGAGCCAGTGTCCGGGGAATAGTCTGGCCCTGTGATGGTTGCCAGTGACACTGCTTCCTCCGGCTCTCCTGTATTGGGCTTAGTGGCCACAGATAGTCCGGCGGGTTTAGAAATCCTGTCTTCAGACCTAGCGATGCACTCCGGCTCTAAGGCCAGAGCAGAGGTTGGGGTCGTGAATCCTTGGAAGATCAAGTCTCCTCGGATGTCAGCAACATAATCCATGTTTCCAAAACTAATCTGGTGACCTGGGGCATAGCTATCGATCAGCTATAGATGGCCAAGCGAGTTGGCCCGCAGTGCGAAGCCACCAAACACAAAGATCTGACCGGGGAGGAAAACCTCCCCCAAGGCAGCATTGTTATATATGATTGATGGAGCCATCGAACCTTCTGGTGACAACGAAGTGGAACTCTCAATGAAAGCACCAATGTCGGTGTCAAAACTGGCGGATCTCAGGTAGGGGGTCCCGAACTGTGCATCTAGTGCGTCTAGGGTCGATGGTAACAGGAGACAGGGGACACGATGTTTACCCAGGTTCGGCCCCTCTTGATGGAGGTAATACCCTACGTCCTGCTTGATTGATCTTGATGAGTATGAGGATTACAAGAGTTGATGTTCCACGAGATCGTTGTGGCTAAACCCTAGAAGTCTAGCGTGTATGATTGTGATTGTCTCTACAGACTAAACCCACTGATTTATATAGACACCGGAGGGGCCTAGGGTTATACAAAGTCGGTTTACAAAGGAAGGAATCTACATATCCGAACGCCAAGCTTGCCATCCACGCAAAGGAGAGTCCCATCCGGACACGGGAGGAAGTCTTTTGTCTTGTATCTTCATAGCCCATTAGTCCGGCTCATGTTACATAGTCCGGATGCTCGAGGACCCCTTAATCCAGGACTCCCTCATAGCCACCATTGGACATTGCTGTGGTTATTTATAGCTAGCAATTGTCTATGGGATTGAGGATTTTACAATTTACCCCTATGGCTAGAGCTTGTGCGGGAAACCTTCACTGGAGCACAGGAAGACTAAGTGGAGCCCATGAGCAGTGACCAGAGCCACCATTGGTAGCATGTGCCTTCCTCCGGCGCTTGTTATTACTATCGCCCACGGTTCTTTTAATTACAATGTGTGCCCTTTAGAGCACACAATTCCCAGCACACAACCGTATATGGTGTCACATATTACGACACACATGTTAATATAAGGAAACGTATGTGTGACTTACAAATCATCACAAATGAGTACTCACACAACGCATCGTGTGCAATGCTCCTAGCCATCACAAACAACTTGTTTGCATTTTCAAAGCTTTTTCTACACACATAATCACACATGAAACAACTGTAGCAATTCTCTGGAAACGATAATTTGTGCAATCATTTTCTACGCACGTTGAGTAAGAACGATATTTTGTGCAATCATTTTCTGAATTAGGTGCTTATTAGCAGAAATCATCTGTGTTATTGTCGGTCAATGTTATTATCGGTCTTCCCACACAATTCTCATTACTGACCTGTTTGTCGGTTATCTCAAATATCTTGTTACAGCGAACCGTTTGTGATATTTTTATCATCGCAAACAGTTTATCCAAGTGACCTATTTGCCGGGTATCTCACACATCTTGTTACGCCTAACCATTTGTGTCATTTTGCTCATCGCAAACAGTTTCTCCGAGTGGACTATTTGTTGGGTATTAGATACATCTTGTCAAGCTGAATCGCTTGTGTTATTCTGGATCATCGCAAATAGTTCATCCGAGTGACCTGTATGCCATCTATCGGATACATCTTGTCATGGGTACTCGTTTGTGTTATTTCCACTCACCACAAACAGTTCATCCGAGTGACTTGTTGCTACTTCTTCAGCTTGCATTGGATTTTCCCTTGAAGAGGAAAGGGTGATGTAGCAAAGTAGAGATAAGTATTTCCCTTAGTTAAGAACCAAGGTACCAATCCAGTAGGAGAAGAACGCGCAAATCACCAATACCTGCACAAAAAATCAAACACTTGCACCCAATGCGATAAAGGGGTTGTCAATCCCTTCATGGTCACTTGCCAACGTGAGATCTGATAAAGATAAATAAAACTAAACAAAATAAAACTAAATATTATTGGGGTTTTTTGGTTTATAGACATGAAAATAAAAGATTGCAAAATAGTAGATCGGGAACTAATATGATGGAAAATAAACCATGGGGCCATAGGTTTCACTAGAGGCTTCTCTCTTGAAGGCAAATAACACGGCGGGTGAACAAATTACTGTCAAGCAATTGATAGAAAAGCGCAAAGTTATGACAATATCCAAGGCAATGATTATGTAATATAGGCATCACGTCCATGTCAAGTAGACCGACCCCTGCTTGCATCAACTACTATTACTCCACACATTGACCGACTCCTGCCTACATCTAGAGTATTAAGTTCATGAAGATCAGAGTAACGCTTTAAGTAAGATGACATGATGTAGAGGAATAAACTCAAGCAATATGATGTAAACCCCATCTTTTTATCCTCGATGGAAACAATACAATACATGCCTCGCTACCCCTACTTTGTCACTGGGTGAGGACACCACAAGATTGAACCCAAAGCTAAGCACTTCTCCCATTGCAAGAAAAACCAATCTAGTTGGCCAAACTAAACAGATAGTTCGAAGAGAATTACAAAGATATCAAATCATGCATATAAGAATTCAGAGAATATTCAAATAATATTCCTAGATAATCTGATCATAAATCCACAATTCATCGGATCTCGACAAACACACCGCAAAAGATGATTACATCGGATAGATCTCCAAGAACATCGAGGAGAACATGGTATTGAGAATCAAAGAGAGAGAAGAAGCCATCTAGGTACTAGCTATGGACCCGTATGTCTGAGGTACACTACTCACGCTTCATCGGAAGGGCAATAGAGTTGATGTAGATGCCCTCCGTGATCAAATCCCCCTCCGGTAGGATGCCGTAAAAGGCCGCAAGATGGGATCAAATGGGAACAGAAGGTTGCGGCGGTGGAAAAGTGTTTTCGTGGATGCTTTTGGTGTTTCTGGAATATACGTGAATATATAGGGCCAAGGGCTAGGTCAGAGGAGTCCGAGGGGGTGGCAAGGTAGGGGGTGCGCCCTTCACCCTTGCCTCCGCCTCGCGGCTCTTCTCACTTGTACTCCAAGTCTCCTGGGTGTCTTCTGGTCCAAGAAAAATCATCGCGAAAGTTTTATTTCGTTTGGACTCCGTTTGATATCCGTTTTCTGTGAAGCTCAAAAAGAAGGGAAAAACAGAAACTGGCACTGGGCTCTAGGTTAATAGGTTAGTCCTAAAAATAATATAAAATAGCATACTAGTGCATATAAAACATCCAAAATAGATAATATAATAGCATGGAACAATCAAAAATTATAGATACGTTGGAGACGTATCAAGCATCCCCAAGCTTAATTCTTGCTCGTCCTCGAGTATGTAAATGATAAAAACAGAATTTTTGATGTGGAATGCTAACTAACATAATTATCAATGTAATTTTCTTTATTGTGGCATGAATGTTTAGATCCGAAAGATTCAAGACAAAAGTTTAATATTGACATAAAAACAATAATACTTCAAGCATACTAACAAGGAAATTATGTCTTCTCAAAATAATATGGCCAAAGAAAACTATCCCTACAAAATCATATAGTTTGGCTATGCTCCATCTTCTTCACACAAAATACTCAAATCATGCACAACCCTGATGACAAGCCAAGCAATTTTTCATACTTTTGATGTTCTCAAACTTTTTCAACTTTCACGCAATACATGAACATGAGCCATGGACATAGCACTATAGGTGGAATAGAATATGGTGGTTATGGAGAAGACAAAAATGAAGGAGATAGTCTCACATCACCTAGGCGTATCACCAGGCTATGGAGATGCCCATCAATAGATATCAATGTGAATGAGTAGGGATTGCCATGCAATGGATGCACTAGAGCTATAAGTGTATGGAAGCTCAAAAAGAAACTAAGTGGGTGTGCATCCAACTTGCTTGCTCACGAAGACCTAGGGAAATTTGAGGAAGCCCATCATTGGAATATACAAGCCAAGTTCTATAATTAAAAATTCCCACTAGTATATGAAAGTGACAACATAGGATACTCTCTATCATGAAGATCACGGTTCTACTTGGAAGCACAAGTGTGGCAAAATGATAGTAACATTGCCCCTTATCTCTTTTCTTTCATTTTTTGAGTGGGCTTCTTTGGCCTCTTTTTTTGTGAAGTCCGGAGACTCATCCCAACTTGTGAGGGAATCATAGCTTCCATCATCCTTTCCTCACATGGGGCAATGCTCTAATAATGATGATCATCACACTTTTATTTACTTACAACTCAAGAATTACAACTCGATACTTAGAATAAAATATGACTCTATATGAATGCCTCCGGTGGTGTACCGGGATGTGCAATGACTCAAGAGCGACATGTATGAAACATATGAATGGTGGCTTTGCCACAAATACGATATCAACTACATGATCATGCAAAGCAATATGACAATGATGAAGTGTGTCATAATAAACAGAACGGTGGAAGTTTGCATGGCAATATATCTCGGAATGGCTATAGAAATGCCATAATAGGTAGGTATGGTGGCTGTTTTGAGGAAGGTATGTGGTGGGTGTAAGGTACCGACGAAAGTTGCACGGTACTAGAGAGGCTAGCAATGGTGGAAGGGTGAGAGTGCATATAATCCATGGACTCAACATCTATACCTACTAATAAAGCAAGGTGCGTTTCTCCAAAATTTTCATCCGTTCACCAGCGAATAGATTTTTTTACTATCTGAGGTGGTACTAATTTTTTGTGCATCCATGTGCTAGAAAAAGAAATAAAGTTTATCCAGAATTTCGTACATGGGCCACGCACTAAAGCACAGTAAAGCCATCCCACTTATTTCCCTGCCCACGCAGCTGGGAAACTCCTATTTGCCGCACGAGGCGACAGATAGTCAGAGGTTCGCACAGATAGCCCTGGACTGGGCCGACCCGTTTTCATATTTTGTGTTCATTTTATATTTAACATTTTATGTTCCTTTCTCTTTTTATTTCCTTTTTTCCCTTTTCATTTTTAATTTTATTTTTTTTTTTTTTTACTTTTTTGATCAAATATGTTTTTATGAAATGTTTAGAATTTCAATTTCGTTCAAAATTTTGAAGAATGTTCAGAATTCCAAAATTTTATTCCCGTTTTAAAAATGTTCAGATATTAAAAAATTTGTCATTCTGAAATTTGTTGAAAATGGAAAAAATGTTTCTGTTTTACAAAATTGTTTGAGATTTAAAAAAAAAACATTAAAAAATGTTCCAAATTAAAAAAAAATCTTATTGTAGTGAAATGTTCACGAATTAAACATAAAAATATTCTAAATAGCCATGTATTCCTGTTTACATACGGTCGTACCAATTTATAAATGTGTGTAAAACTACATGTAGTAATAAGATGTATGAAGTATGGATCTATTATGCCGAATGAAGGATGGATGTATTGGCACGTGAGCTAGGTGGAAAAGGACACTAAAATTTTTAAATGAAAAGTAATGTTCCCATTTTTTTTCAAAAAAATTGTATTTTCCAAAATTGTTCAAGATTCTTAAATAATTTACATTTAAAAAAATGCTCCAAATTTGACAAATATTCTTGCTTTAGAGGAATGCTCATAAATTCAAATAATTTTCATGTTAAAATCACATTTTCTAAAATTGTTCTGAAAGGTAAACATGTTCCCATTTTTGAAAATTGTTCAGAAATTCAAAAAATGCTTGTGTTCTTATAAAAGGTTCGTGTTTTTGAAAAATGTTTATGAATTTTAGAAAATGTTCTCATTTCAAATTTTGTTTCTGTATTTCTAAAAATTTACGAAACTTCCAAAAAACAAATTGCAGTTTTGAAAATTGTTTGGGATTTCAAAATTTGTTCATGTTTCCAAGAATATGCGGCAATTCATAATAATAATTATTTTTTAAGAAGTAAAAAAAGTATTCATAGAATGTTTCAAATCTGACGTTGCGCTATGTTCTTAAATATTTACGTTGGCCATTGGTTAGCATGACATGTTTATTCGAGTCAATGGCAGCACTGTATCACGTGTTTGAGATCATGAGTGCGATCCTTCAACTCATCTTTCTTTTTGGATTTGTACTCATGCCTTACAAACACAAGTCAATTCGATGTCTGAGAATTTCACACCCCATGAAATTTAGCTAGCCCAGCTACCTAGGAAATAAGGAAAATAAAATATGTTCAATAGTCCCATATTGCTTGTTTACATATAGTCGTAACAATTTTTATACGTGTGCGAAACTATATGTAGTGAACTGAATGAAGGATAGATGAATTAAACTGAATGAAGCATGGATGGATTCGTACATGAGCTTTCTAAAAAAGGGAATTAAATTCAGTATGTGAGCTAGATGGATGAATTGCTAGCTGAACTATCTACAAAAGGGCCCTAGATTTCTCAAGGATTCCTACTCGAGGCAAAGAGAAGAGAAGACCCGACTACGTGAGCTAGATGCATGAAAAAGAAAAGACCCGACGACCTCCCACATTATGGAACTTCAGCCTTAAATCCCCTCGGCCAAGGAACGCAAAATAGTGGAGTAAAATTAACTCCGGTTGTACACGTCAGTGGCTTGTACATGGAAAAGAGAAGACCCGCCTCATTTCCATATTATTGAACTTCATGCCTTAAAATCCCCTCGAATGAATGAAAAAATAGATTGAATAATTCACGGACCTTCTCTGGCGTGCAATGACCTAATAAAACTCTTAAATCCACTCGATCAATGAATGAAAAAAAATAGCGGATTGATTACTTCACATGCGGAGAAACCCATAACCAAAATGTTCCTTCTTGACAAGCACACAGGGTTTTTCTTGCACGTATAATTCTCACTGCATTAAGTGCACACTAGTTTTCCTCCCGTTCCAACGCACGGGCATATGTGCTAGTTAGTCATAAAGAACTCACATAATTATTGAAAAAATCTATTAGTCATCGAAACAAAGTACTATGTGCATGCTCCTTGGGGGATAGATTGGTAGGAAAAGACCATCGCTCGTCCCCGACCGCCACTCATAAGGAAGACAATCAATAAATAAATCATGCTCCTACTTCATCACATAACGGTTCACCATACATGCATGCTACGAGAATCACAAAATTTAACACAAGTATTTCTCCGATCCACAATTACTCACTAGCATGACTCTAATATCACCATATTTATATCTCAAAACAATCATAAGGAATCAAACTTGTCCTAGTATTCAATGCACTTTATATGAAAGTTTTTATTATATCCCTCTTGGATGCCTATCATATTAGGACTAAATTCAAAACCAATTCAAATTACCATGCTGTTTAAAGAGACTCTCAAAATAATACAAGTGAAGCATGATAGTTCAACAATTTCTATAAATAAAACCACCACCGTGCTCTAAAAAGATATATATAAGTGAAGCACTAGAGCAAAATTGCCTAGGTCAAAAGATATGAGTGAAGAACATGGAGTTTTTAAATAAATCACGATTCATGTGTGACCCTCTCAAAAGGTGTGTACAACAAGTATGATTGTGCCGAACTAAAAATCAAATACTCATATCATACAAGACGCTCCAAGAAGAACACATATCATGTGGTGAATAAAAATACAGCCTCAAGTAAAGTTACCGATAGACGAAGACGTAAGAGGGGATGCCTTCCGGGGCATCCCCAAGCTTAGGATCTTGGTTGTCCTTGAATATTACCTTGGGGTGCCTTGGGCATCCCCAATCTTAGGCTCTTGCCACCCCGTATTCCATAGTCCATCAAATCTTTACCCAAAACTTGAAAACTCCACAACACAAAACTCAACAGAAAATCTCATGAGATCCGTTAGTATAAGAAAATAAATCACCACTTATGGTAATGTTGTTAACTCATTCTTTGTTTATATTGGTGTAATATCTATTGTATTCTAAATTCTCCATGGTTCATACCCCCCATACTACCCATAGATTCATCAAAATAAGCAAACAACACAAAGAAAATAGAATATGTCAAAAACAGAACAATCTGTAGCAATCTGTGACTCTCGAATGCTTTTGTAACTCCAAAAACTCTAAAATCTTAGGAAAACAGAGGAAATTAGTATATTAATCTTCTGTAAGAAGAATCAATATTTTATCACGCTTCTGTTAAAAATCAGAATTGTTTTCGCTAGCATAAAAGTTTTTGTTTTTCAGCAAGATCAAATCAACTGTCACCGTAAGCTACCCCAAAGGTCTTACTTGGCACAAACACTAACAAAAACACAAAAAAACACCTAACCATTTTCTAGATGAATTATTTATTCAAAAACATAAAGGGAATATATTGGGTTGTCTCCCAACAAGCGCTTTTCTTTAAAGCCATTTAGCTAGGCATTGATAATTTTAATGATGCTCACATGAAAGACAAGAATTGAAGCACAAAGAGAGCATCATGTAGCATGTGAAAAAAATAAGTCTAACATACTTCCTATGCATAGGTATTTTATAAGCAAAAACTAGCATATGCAAGGAAGAAGAAAGAAACAATAGCAATCTCAACATAACAAGAGGTAATTTAGTAACATGAAAATTTCGAAAACCATATTTTCCTCTCTCATAATAATTACATGTGGGATCATATTCAAATTCAACAATATAGCTATCACATAAAATTTTCTCTACATGATCCACATGCATGCAAAGTTGACACTCTTCCAAAATAGTGGGAATATCATTAACTAAAGTTGTGACCTCTCCAAACCCACTTTTATCAAAAACTTCATAAGATTGAACATTATCCAAATATGTGGGATCTAAAGTTGACACACTTCCAAACCCACTTTCAGTACTGTTGCAAACATTATTATCAATCTCATATTCATCATCGGGCTTAAATAAAATTTCACAATTGTAAGAAGAATCACCCCAATCATGATAATTGCAACAAGTATTGGACATAGAAAAACTAGCATCCCCAAGCTTAGGGTTTTGCATATCATTAACACAATTGTCATTGATAGAATTTATACTAATATCATTGCAATCATGCTTTTCATTCAAGGAGCTATCGTGAATCACTTTATAGTATTCTTGTTTCAGCACTTCATCATAATTTTCAGATTCACGAATTTCAAGAAAAACCTCATAAAGATAATCTAGTGCACTCAACTCACTAGCAATTGGTTAATCATAATTGGATCTTTTAAAAAGATTAGCAACTAGATGAGGATCCATATCAATAGATTTTTAGCAAGCGAAGATGCAAGCAAATAGAAAGCACATGGCAACACAAGCAAACATAAGATCGAACGAGAAAAAAGGGTGAAGAAAATGACAAATCTTTTCGAAAATCTTTTGGAAGTGGGTTAGAGGAAAACGAGAGGCAAATGGTGAATAATGTAATGCAAGAGATGAGATTTTATGATGGGTAGTTGGTGGGCTTGACTTGGCGTAGGTTTCCCCGGCAACGGCGGTAGAAATTCTTCTAGCTACTTCTTGAGCTTGCGTTGGTTTTTCCCATGAAGAGGAAAGGGTGATGCAGCAAAGTAGAGATAAGTAATTCCCTCAGTTAAGAACCAAGGTATCAATCAAGTAGGAGAAGAACGTGCAAATCACCAATACCTGCACAAACAATCAAACACTTGCACCCAACGCGATAAAGGAGTTTTCAATCCCTTCACGGACACTTGCAAAGGTGAGATCCGATAATGATAAATAAAACTAAACAAAAGATAACTAAATATTTTTGGTTTTTTTGGGTATATAGATCTGAAAATAAAAGAGTGCAAAATAGTAGATCGGAAACTAATATAATGGAAAATAGACCCGGGGCCATAGGTTTCACTAGAGGCTTCTCTCTTGGAGGCAAATAATACGGGGGGTGAACAAATTACAGTCGAGCAATTGATAGAAAAGCGCAAAGTTATCACAATATCCAAGCCAATGATTATGTAATATAGGCATCACGTCCATGTCAAGTAGACTGACTCCATCCTGCATCTACTACTATTACTCGACACAACGACCGACTCCTGCCTGCATCTAGAGTATTAATTTCATGATGAATAGATTACCCCTTTAAGTAAGATGACATGATGTAGAGGAATAAACTCAAGCAGGATGATGTAAACCCCATCTTTTTATTCTCGATGGCAACAATACAACACGTGCATCGCTACCCCTACTTTTTCACTGTGTGAGGACACCGCAAGATTGAACCCAAAGCTAAGCACTTCTCCCATTGCAAGAAAAACCAATCAAGTTGGCCAAACTAAACCGATAGTTCGAAGAGACTTACAAAGATATCAAATCATGAAAATAAGAATTCAGAGAAGATTCAAATAATATTCATAGATAATCTGATCATAAATCCACAATTCATCATATCTCGACAAACACACCGCAAAAGAAGATTGCATCGGATAGATCTCCAAGAACATCGAGGAGAACATGGTATTGAGAATCAAAGAGAGAGAAGAAGCCATATAGCTATTAGCTATGGAACCGTAGGTCTGAGGTAAACTACTCACGCTTCATCGGAAGGGCGATAGAGTTGATGTAGATTCCCTCCCTGATCGAAGCCCCCTCCGGCAGGATGCTGGAAAAGGCCCCAAGATGGGATCTCACGGGAACAGAAGGTTGCGGCGGTGGAAGAGTGTTTTCGTGGATGTTTTTTGTGTGTTTTGGAATATATGTGAACATATAGGGCCAAGGGCTAGGTCAGAGGAGTCCCGAGGGGGTGGCAAGGTAGGGGGGCCCCCACCTAGGTGTCTCCTGGGTGTCTTTTGGTCCAAGAAAAATCATCGCGAAAGTTTTATTCCGTTTGGACTCCGTTTGATATTCCTTTTCTGCGAAGCTCCAAAATAATGAAAAAACATAAACTGGCACTGGGCCCTAGGTTAATAGGTTAGTCCCAAAAATTATAGAAAATAGCATATTACTGCATATAAGAAATCCAATGTAGATAATATAATAGCATGGAACAATCAAAAATTATAGATACGTTGGAGACATATCAAGCATCCCCAAGCTTAATTCATGCTCGTCCTCGAGTAGGCAAATGATAAAAATAGAATTTTTGATGTGGAATGCTACCTAACATATTTATCCATGTAATTTTCGTTATTGTGGCATGAATGTTCAGATCCATAAGATTCAAAACAAAAGTTTACTATTGACATAAAAACAATAATACTTC
This sequence comes from Triticum urartu, assembly GCF_003073215.2. Taxonomy (NCBI): domain Eukaryota; kingdom Viridiplantae; phylum Streptophyta; class Magnoliopsida; order Poales; family Poaceae; genus Triticum; species Triticum urartu. The sequence goes on from NC_053022.1 coordinate 109,359,010, forward strand.
AAGCATACTAACAAGGCAATTATGTCTTCTCAAAATAACATGGCCAAAGAAAGCTATCCCTACAAAATCATGTAGTCTGGCTATGCTCCATCTTCATCACACAAAATACTCAAATGATGCACAACCCTGATGACAAGCCAATCAATTGTTTCATACTTTGATGTTCTCAAAAATTTTCAACTTTCACGCAATACATGAGCGTGAGCGATGGACATAGCACTATAGGTGGAATAGAATATGGTGGTTGTGCATAAGACAAAAATGAAGGAGATAGTCTCACATCAACTAGGGGTATCAACGGGCTATGGAGATGCCCATCAATAGATATCAATGTGAGTGAGTAGGGATTGCCATGCAACGGATGCACTAGAGCTATAAAGTGTATGAAAAATCAAAAAGAAACTAAGTGGGTGTGCATCCAACTTGCTTGCTCACGAAGACCTAGGGCAATTTGAGGAAGCCCATCGTTGGAATATACAAGCAAAGTTCTATAATTAAAAATTCCCACTAGTATATGAAAGTGATAACATAGGAGACTCTCTATCATGAAGATCATGGTGCCACTTTGAAGCACAAGTGTGGAAAAGGATAGTAACATTGCCCTTCTCTCTTTTCTCTCATTTTTTGTGTGGGCTTATTTGGCCTCTTTTATTTTTGTAAAGTCCGGAGACTCATCCCAACTTGTGAGGGAATCATAGCTTCCATCATCCTTTCCTCACATGGTTCAATGCTCTAATAATGTTGATCATCACACTTTTATGTACTTACAACTCAAGAATTACAACTTGATACTTAGAATAAAATATGACTCTATATGAATGCCTCCGGTGGTGTACCGGGATGTGCAATGACTCAAGAGCGACATGTATAAAAATATGAATGGTGACTTTGCTACAAATACGATGTCAACTACATGATCATGCAAAGTGATACGTCTCCGTCGTATCTATAATTTTTGATTGTTTCATGCCAATATTTTTCAACTTTTACATACTTTTGGCAACTTTTATATGATTTATTTGGACTAACTTACTTATCCGGTGTCCAGTGCTAGTTCCTGTTTGTTGCATGTTTTTGTTTCACAGAAAATCCATATCAAACGAAGTCCAAACGCAGCAAAAATTTACAGAGAATTATTTTGGAATATATGTGATTTTTAGGAGGAGGAATCAACACAAACGGGGGCCCATAGTGCCCACAACCCACAAGGGCGCGCCAGGCACCCCCTGGGCACCCAGGTATCTTGTGCCCTCCTCGAAGGTTGGTTGGGGCCCTTCTTCTGGTGCAAGATAGATAATTTTGGGAAAAAATCATGTAAAAAATTCGGCGCAATCGGAGTTACGGATCTCCGGGAATTTAAGAAACCGTGAAGGGCCAGATCTCAGGAACGCAAAATAGAAGAGAACAGAGAGGGAGATCCAATCCCGGAGGGGCTCCCGCCCCTTCGCCGCCATAGGAGACCATGGACCAGAGGGGGAATTCTCCTCCCCATCTAGGTGGGAGGCCAAGGAAGAAGAAGAAGTAGGGGGGCTCTCTCCCCCTCGCTCCCGGTGGCGCCGGAGTGCGTCGGGGCAACGATCGAGACGGCGATCTACATCAACAATCTTGCTACCGTCAACACCAACTCTCCCCCCTCTATGCAGCGGTGTAACACCTCTTCTCCACTCTATTATCTCTACTTAAACATGGTGCTCAACTCCATATATTATTTCCCAATGATCTATGGTTATCCTATGATGTTTGAGTAGATCCGTTTTGTCCTGTGGGTTAATCGTGATCTTGGTTGGTATGATTGTATATTTTATTTATGGTGCTGCCCTATGGTGCCCTCCATTATCACGCAAACGTCAGGGCCCCCCGCTGTAGGGTGTTACAGTATGTTCATGGTTCACTTATGGTGGGTTGCGAGAGTGACAGAAGCTTAAACCCGAGTAGGTGGGCTATGGCGTATGGGATAAATAGGACTTGATACTTAATGCTATGGTTGGGTTTCACGAACTTAATGATCTTTAGTAGTTGCAGATGCTTGCTAGAGTTCCAATCATAAGTGCATATGATCCAAGTAGAGAAAGTATGTTACCTGATGCCTCTCCCTCATATAAAATAACAAGAATGATTACCGGTACTTGTTATCGATTGCCTAGGGACAAATAACTTTCTTGTTGACACAAATCCTTTCTCTAATCACCTAACTTTTATCATCTTGCAAAATACTTCTAGTTTTATTCTTGCAAAGTAGTTCTAGCATCACACATACAAAATAGTTTCATACTTGTTTCCGATAAAGCAAACGTCAAGTGTGCGTAGAGTTTTATCGGTGGTCGATAGAACTTGAGGGAATATTTGTTATGCCTTTAGCTCCTCGTTGGGTTCGACACTCTTATTTATCGAAGAAGGATACAAATGATCCCCTATACTTGTGGGTTATCAAGACCTTTTTCTGGCGCCATTGCTAGGGAGTTATACCGTGGCGTGAATATTCTAGTGTGTGCTCGTTTGCTCTATCACCAAGTAGTTTTTATTTCCTGTTCTGAGTTGTTCTCTATCTTTAGTTATGGATATGGAACACAAAACACACAATAATTAGTTGTACCTGCTACTCATGGAGATGGGGAACGTCCTAAAACCCTCGATGCTCGTTATGTGAAAGATATTATGCACTACTTTGATAATCCTAAGAAACCCCATTCAACTATATAATGGGAGTAACGTTTGATCAACGTGAATATTTTAGGGATTATCGCTTGATTCACAAAGGGAAATTGTTATGGGATCAAATTCATATATTGAAATGGTATGCTTGGAATCTATGCTTGAGATATGATTATACTTGTTGCTCTAGGATGAATGCTCCACATCTTCCCTTTTCATGCAAATTTAATGATAATGAAACCTTAGCTTCTTATACTAATGGTATATATGATTACTATGATGTGGAACGAATAAAAGAATTTGTTGCTTTTAAGGGTGCTTCTGAAATTGAATATCTGTTTTTAAAGTATGAAGATGATGATGATGCTGGCTATAGACCTGAAAATCTTGCTATTCTTAAATATTGCTATTATAATTATAAATACAATTGTGATATTGATGCATTTATTAAGAATATCTTCATTGTCCAAGAAGAGGCCAACATTTTGCAGGATTCTATGGAAGAAGAAAATGATGAAACTGTGAGCTCATTGGGTGAAAAGAATGAGGAGGAGAGCGAAGAACAAATGGAGGAAGAGCGGATTAGCTACTCGTTCCCACCTTCTAATGACAGTAACTCTTCTACTCATACATTATTTAATGCCCCTTCGTTCTTACCGAAGGATGAATGCTATGATAATTGTTATGATCCCGTTGATTCGTTTGAAATATCCCTTTTGATGAACTTGATGCTTGTTATACTTGTGGCCAAGATGCCAATATGAATTATGCTGATGGAGATGAACTTGCTATAGTTCTTTATGTTAAGAACAACATTGTTGCTATTATACCCACGCATGATAGTCCTATTATATT